>NC_143581.1:141035280-141208464 GCF_048544385.1 Mastigoproctus giganteus
GGTCTTCTTGTCGGTCCGTGTCAATGCGATGTTGGCATAAGGTTCGAGTCAGCAGCTCCCCAAGGACTCTCCAGTCAGCCTTGTTCATCGCAAAGCGGTTAAACATATGTTTGGCTATTGGTGTTCTATAGAGAGAGATCGGTTGATTTGGAAGGTAATTACTCTGTGGTCAGACATGGTCCAGGAGTCTTGGACTGTCCAGCCAATGATGTGTCCTGCAAGGTTTCCGGTGGCAATGGTGACGTCAATTGTTGCTTCCCACAGAGTGTTACAAAACGTAGGTAGGTGGTGAGGCCTGTTTAAGACTGTCAGGGGAGAATTCGCCAGGAACCCCTCGAGATGCTGCCCGTTTTCGGTGCCCCTTCTGTCCTGTGTTTGGCTGCGCCAAGCCGATGAGCTGCAGTGTACATCCGCGGCCACAAAGATCCGTTGGCCCGGGAGAGTGTCCAACACAACCTGGATGTAACTTGTGGCAAATGTTATTTCTTACCGTGGCCTACAATACAAGGCAAAATGGCCGGATTGCGGATCACTATAGCCGCGTTTGGCGTCTCATTCTCAGCCTGTATAATTTTATATGCTATTGGATAGCCCCTTCCTTCCTTTTTTGGAGTGGGTGTAGGGCTCCTGTGAGCATTTTCCTCGTCCGTTATTTTTCTGATTTCTTCAGGCACTGCTTTGGTGCAGTATGCGTTTTGTTGTAGTATTAACAGCTTAGTTGTATTGCCATAATCAGTCCTCGTTTGGTATAAACTCTTTATCTTGTTGTACGTCGGACATTTTGGATCCCTTGTGGAATGGGTATGTTCAAGCTTCGAGGATTTACAATTCACACAAACCGGTTCTTGCTCCTTGTTTGGACAACTTGTATTCATGCCCTTTTCTAGAGCAGTGCCTGCAGGTTGGTGTAGTCTGAGCGCATGTAAGGGAGGTGTGGCCTTACCTATAGCATTTAGGCACGGTCACATGCTACCTGAACCTGTGGCTACCCAACTCAATATAGAGCCTTGTCTGATGTTTTATAATCTGCCAAGCAGCAGGAGCCAATTCAGCTATCCAGTTGTTTTCTCTGGACTGTGACTTTTTTGAATATCTTGGTTCCACAAGATTTGTCATATCTTGATTTATGCCTTGTAGGTTACACGTTACGACTTTCTCCGCAAGTTGGGCGTGTGTCACATCTTTGTTGATATCGAAAATTAAGGTTGATGGCCCTCTTCTCTTGGGTGAATAGGCTGTGATACCCAGTGTGGCTATCTTGGGGTTTTTCAAGATATTCTTAATATCCTCCGTTGACTACACTGTTTCTATTATAATCTCTACATTTCTCGTCTTTCAAATCGCTTTTATCTTTGTTGTCTTTAACTCATCCTTCAATTTTTTTCATTATAGTGGTTTTAAAATCGTCACTTGTTTGTGTTCCTTCTATCTCTGCTGGTCTGAAGACCACAAGGTTTGGTGTTCTAAGCAACGGTTATTTTCTATGTTGCGGGGCTTTGGGTTTGACTCTTTGTTGTTTGGATTCCTCAAAGCTTGTGCGTATGTGGGAGTACGCTGTGGCGACTGTGGTGTAGGAAGATTCAGTAGTGTCCAGCACCTTCTCAAGGATGGAGGTTCTTATCTTGAGTTCCTCATTAGTGGCTTTTAGTTTTTCACTGTCGATGAGGAGGGCAGTGGTAATAGATTCAAGGGTTCCTGGGCATAACTTGCAGCTTGTCTGGTGAATCGACTAGTATCTTGATTGAGAAAGGTCACAAGATTCCTATTTAAAGCAGGTATTTTTTTGATGAGTTGGAGAGCCTTCATCTATGGGTTTGTGAGTTGTAGGGTACGAGGAAGGTGTAGTTGCTGGAATGGCTAGTTTTCTGGATTGGGGAGGCCTGCCGCCACAATCTGATCTAATGCTGTGGGAGGTCCCTCTGGTTGTTTGGCAGAGGAGGTCTTAGGGACCCCTGATGGGGTAAGAAGATTAGCTGATGGGTTGGCTGCAGGTACTGTGCTACAACTCTCGGGTAGATTGGGAGAGGGCCCTGAAGCTGCCTGGGAGGCAGGAGAACTTAGAGCTGTTGGAGAGAGAGAGAGAGAGAGAGAGAGAGAGAGGTTTGTAACTTCCCAGTGGAGGGAGGGCTTGCCTGTGAAGATTGGGGGTAGGAGAGGCAGAGGCTAGGCGATCTGCTACTGGCGTTGAGGTTGAATTCAAATTTAGATGAGACCACAGAGTCAGATTTATCAAGAGGCACTTTGTTGAGAAATTCTAGTATGGTCTGAGGATACCGGGGTGTCCTGGTTTTTGCTCTCCTCTTACTTTTCTTTTTTTCTTGGACTTGTTCACTTTGGGAGGTTGGAGGTTGCCACGTGACAGTGATGTCATAATAGGCAATGGGCACAACCACTTTAAACATATCAGATTATTATAGCTAAAAGTTATTAAGGATGGAGTAACTATTGCATCATAATTTCCTAATACTATCATTAATTAAAATTCCTCATTTACATATTATACATATAGAGACACTTTATTCACTTGAATAACGTTGTTAAGCAGGAGTTTCTCCAGCCAATCAGGGGGATCATGTATGTTCACGTGACCACACTCTGAGAACAAACGCCTTTTCCACACTTACTAGCGTGCGCCACTGGGGAGCAAACTGTTGGAAATATGACCACTACTGAAATTTACCGACATTCCAAAGTCTTCAGGACGTTTAATCATCTTCCCAGCCGTTGCTTGATAGTGTTTTATATTTGCCGTAATTAATAATGGCGGCTGCCACCAGGTAACTTAATTATTGTACACAAAAACATAGTAAGTCATAACTCAGTTATAATTAAGTTATACATAGAAAGTTCACGGAACAATTTCATTACCTAAATTCAACTACAAGGAATATATCACCAGTAGCAAAAAAAAAATCCACTAATACACAACGGCCAAACCTATATGGCGTTACAACGCTGGCGTTCGTGACCACGACAACAACAACAAGAATTTGTAAAATAGTCATCATTTCAAAACGCCTTAGAAATTTGGCAATATAAAGACATCTGGGACTCACCATCATCTAGGGAATCCGAAGAACACAAATTAAGTACAGTTTTGAGCACTTTGAACTAAAGCCGTCTGACCAACGGTCTCGACGCCGGCTCTTTTGCTGACGCTGTTCGAGGCCCTTCACTGGCTGACGAAAGAACACAGAGTTCTGAATTTCCGCCGCTAGTTTCTACTCTGGAGCGGCTAATTAAGACAGTCCCTAAGCCCTCTTCTTCAGGGTCTGGAAATGCGGGCCTTGTCCCGACTGAGTCATCTGACTTTACAAATATTTCTGCTAGGGCTCACCCTCCTGAACGTGGTGGAAATGCTGTAAACTCTAAGAACATAATTATATTAAGACCATCTTCAGAATGTGAATTGGCTTATAGCCAAGAAATAAAGAATACAGTACAGAGTATTTTTGGGTCTAACGGCACCAAGGATTGACCCCATCTCCGCGTATGTCCTTTATCGAGGACAGTACGCTGTCAAGGCAAGAGGTTTAATAGTGTGTAGGTCATGTGATGTGTAATATGTTGTGCCCCTTGTTCCTCTGGCTTGTTAGCCGCCAGGCCACAGATGGGACCTGTCGTTTACGTACTCCGCCACGTGGAGGCCAGCCAGGTGTTCCCTTAAAGTTTGCTCTGGCAGGTCCTACCACCTATTTTCCTGAGATTTCAGTGGCTAGGACCTAAAAAATATATATATATATATATATTTAAATAAATAAAAAATAATTAAAATAAAAATTATTCTTGTCTTTTGGGCACAGATGGTACATTATACGCTGCTTAGAGGGGCTATAAGGGATAAGCGCTGGAGGTGATAAGATTTTCTAATAGGTCGGGCATGAATTTTGGTGTTTTAAATTTGTACGTGTGGGGCAGGCGCTGTTGTAAGGGGAAAGAGATGGGAGGGAAGGTGGAAGACTGGGGGATTGGAAATTGGAAGTAAGGGGTCTATAGGGATTTTGACCCCTGTTGAAATAGTCTGGCATGCCCATGCCCCACCAGAGGAGAAAGAGGGGGGTGGGAGGAGGAGTAGGAGACAGCAGGCCGTCCCCTCCCCTCCCCCTCTGCTAGGGAAAGAGGAGTAAAAAGCAGGCTAGACAGAGCCGGGGCGCTATATGGCTGTATGGCATCATAAGATGCAATCTTGGAGGTCCGAGTCCAAATTGCAATCTTCGTCTTTGCATTAGTCCGGTGGAGGTCCAAGTCCAGACGTCAGGTCCAGTTTGTTATGTTCATGTGTTGTATCTGCTTCAGGTGGTCACTAGTTCAGAGTTTCGTAGTCATCTCAGGTAGTTATGTCTCTGTTTTCATAGGTTAGTGATGATGTGGCAGGGATCTTTGTCTTTCAACGAGTTCGCGGGCAAAGACGGTGAAAGCCCGGTAATTATCTTCTTCTTGCAATATTATTTCTTCGCGGTTTCTTAGCAAGGAGTTGATGCGTGTATATAGCTGACATCTGAGGTCCTCATAGTTGTCACAGTCATGAATAAGATGTTCCCAGGTTTCCTCGTGACCGCGGTTACAGCTCAGGTTGTCGGAAATTCCCAGCTCGTGGAGTTTACCTCTGAAGGAGCCGTGTCCCGTAAGAAGGAAGGTGGTGTGCAAGACAGGGGAAAACCAGGACGGGGAAATAGGATATGCCCTACTGACATCGGGTATAAATTTTTTGGTGACTTGCCCTTTTGTGGTAAGATTCCATCTGTTTTGCCAGATAGATTGTAGGTGTTCCGTTAACCTCTTATTTTTTGAGGATTTGCTTTTCAGTGGATCTGTTGTGTAGCCTAAATAAGTTGTGGTTCTTCCTTTCGAATGTTGGTGTAGCAGCCCACAGCGCACAATCTCCAGGTCCAAGGGAAGGAAGCCCGCCAGGACCTGGAGCGCATGGGTGCTCACCCTGCAGCAGGCTCTAATTGTTGTCAATAATATGGATCGGTGGATCGACTCCAGCCTTTTCTTGTTGACTGCTGTGTTTGCTGATACCAGGCGCCTGCACCATAGGCAAGGATAGGGATGAAGAGAGCTTTGTATAGAAGGGAGAGGGCCCTCTTCTGTAGTCTCCAGTCCCTCCTGGTGATTTTGGTTATCAGGACCGAGAGCCTCCTTGTTTTCGTTCTGAGATAACAGAGATGAGATGTGAAGTTCAAGTTTCGGTCTAGTATTATTCCTAAGTATTTTAGTTCCTGTTTGAGTTTGATGGTCGCTCCATTTATTTTGATTAGTGGAGGTCTACCAGGGTCAAGAGTACCCCTGAGGAGTATTGAGTTTGTTTTTTCGGTTGAGATCGTTAGAAGATTCCTGTTGGCCCAATCCTGTGGCATGATTGCCTATGGCCTCCAGTTGAGCCCTGCTGTCTGCTTGAAGCATCATAATCAGATCGTCAGCGTATGCCTGTGTAATGACATTTAGAACATCCAGATTTTAAAACTCATCAAGCACCAGGTTCCACAAGAGCGGCCCCAGGATGGATCCCTAGGGGCAGCCCCTGTAAACCGGTCTGGATATAGAGGTAAAGGGAGTGCTGACAGTGATTCTTTGGTTTTCCAGTTCAGATTTCATGCAGCGAAATATATTTGATGGGATTTCAGCCCGTCGGAGTCTGGCCAGAACACTGGGCCACCAGAGGGAGTCAAAGGCTCCAGTGAAGTCAATTGAGATGAGGAGGAAATATTTCCTGTTACATTTTCTGACTGCATCGATGATCCTCTCGAGGGCATCAGTGGTAGAGCATCCCCTCCTGAAACCAAAATGGTTTCTTGACATCAATTGAGCATTCTGGTAATGGTTTTCAATTCTGTGGTAGATGAGTCGCTCAACGAGCTTGCTCAGCATCGACAGCAGAGCGATAGGCCTGTATGAGCCTGGCATGTCCTGGGGTTTAGTGGGGTTTTTCAGGATAAGTCTAACTCTGGCTGTCTTCCACGAAGTTGGAAAGAAACCCTCCATGAGGCATTGATTTGCTAGGTTTAATATAGTATCCAGTATAATTTCCACTGCCTTTTTTAGTATTTCCAGCTCTATTTGATCTTCGCCGGGAGTTTTCTTGTTTTGCATTTTGGCTGCAGCTATGTTGAGTTCCGTTATCGTGAAAGGAGGCTCCACTGTCTGGGTGGAGTATTTATCATTCCCCTCTCAGAGAGTTCTGTGTTCGTGCGTGTGTGGAATTATTGAAGGTAGGAGGATATGGTCCAATATATTATTAATGGAAGAGTGCCAAGATCTGGTGTATGTCCCTTGAGGTGTTAAGGTGGCAGCAACGACTTCTCCCCTGGGGAATTTACTGGTGGTGATTTTATATACCACTCCACAGGGGTCTTCATTTCCCACTGTGGATACAAGGATAACCCCTAGCATTGTCGCTGTTGTGGGTATTATTGCATCAGGCAATCATGTAACCAATCACTGCCTGCAATAAAGATATATATATATACCTTCCCAGTAGCGTCCCTTTCCTGTTTTAATTTGAGCCGTATATTGGTTCCTGACCTCCCGTTATTGCTGTCTGAGTATATCAACCTCTGCTTGGAGCCAAGATCTGCGTGCCCTTTGGAACCTTTATCGGGCATTATTCACTCGCTGTCTTATTGCCTGGAGTTCCGGTGACCACCAGTGGACCGCTTTGAGAACGGGCTTCTTCTTCCTGATGGCCATGTTTGCTGCTTCAGTTATAAGCTGCGTTACTTTTTGTTGGTGTTGGACTGGATTGAGATATTTTGGGTCGAAATTCCTGGCTTTTTCCATCAATGTTTGTTGGAATAAGTTCCAGTCTGCTTTTTGGATGGCGTATCTTGGCGAGAGGAATCTAGGTGGATACTGTGCTACGAGGGAGTGGTGGAGGTCAAAGGTTAGTACTCTGTGGTCCAAGGTAGCCCAGTATTCTTGTACCACCCAGAGGGAGAGATGCCCAGCAATCGACCGAGTGGCCAGAGTTACATCTATATTTGCTTCCCGTAGTGTGCTGTAGAAAGTTGACGGTTGATTAGGTCTGTTCAGAACTGCTAGATTACTGATGGAGATGTAATCCTCCAGGTGATGACCATTTCTTGTACCCCCACGGTCTGGTCTTTCACTGTGCCAAGCAGGGGATCCGCAGTTGGCGTCCATTTCTACTATGAGTTTGGCATTCTGCATTTGTAGTTGGATATTTTGCAAATATCTTGTCACGGGCAATATATCTTCTCCCGGACGGGCATATATAGAGGTGACATAAAATTCCCCTAACGGAGGCTATATGGGCACATACGGCCCAGTTTGTACATAGGTCTGAGATCTTGGTTACCGTGAGGTCAGGATTCCGGACAGCGATGGCAGCCCACGGGTTGTCTCCATCGACTTGTACGATCTTGTAATGTAGGGGGGAGCCTTTTACTTCTTTGTTGTAGGTGTAGGGCTCCTGTAGCATTAGTATGTCATAATTTTCTTCCGTGACTTTTTTAGCCAATTGTGCGGCAACAGCCTTAGATCTCTGAGCATTGTGCTGTGCGAATTTAATCTTTGTTTGATTATAGTGATTCTTGTTATTCACCATAGTCGGTTCTGTTTTGTTGTGCACTCTTAGCCTTTATGTAGATTGGACACTTATTATCCCGTAGTGAGTGATCAAATGGTAGCTTCGTTTCTTTACAATTCACACAAATTGCAGGTTCTGTTTTTCTGGGGCAGAATGCGAATTCATGTCCGGTGTCCGCACAATGGCCACAGGTATTTGTATTTGCTTACAGGTGTGTGTGTCGTGTGACCAAAGCGGCAGCACCTGTAGCATTTGGGAACAGGCACGTGCTCACGAAAACGGTGGCTGCCCCAGTTTATATAGATTCTTGATTGTTGGCTCAAAAATTTCCAGGCCGCTGCTGAGAGCTCTATGATCCAATTTATGCCATTTCCATTTCTGGATTTAGTTTTGTTTCGGCATAATGTGTTGCCCTGATTCTTCCTCCATGAGTGTCTGCTTCAAGTTTTTGCAGTATATTTCCTCTGTTAATTCTTCTGGTGTTGTCTCTTTGTCTACATCAAATACAATGATGCTTGGCCCTTTCCGTCTAGGAGGCTCTGCTAGGAGTCCCAGCGTTGAAATTTTGGGGTTGCTGATTATACCTTTTTATGTCCTCCGCAGTTTCAGTTTCAATTAACACCCCTACGTTTCTTGTTTACCGAATATATCTAATCTTAGTATGCTTGAAGTCACCCTTCAGCTTTTCTACTATTGTTTGTTTTACTTCTTCACTGGTCTTGTGTGTTTCTGTAGAGGCTGGCTTTAGTACAACTAGGTGCCGTTTTGGTATGAGGGTTTTTCTCTGGGCTGTTGTAGTTCGGTTTGTAATGGTGCTTTCATTTGGCTTGTTTAGGTTGGTCCTCAGCGCTTGGGAGTAGGTAGAGACGCGCTGTAGCATTTCCTTTGCCCTACTGTTTTGATAGACTTGAAGTTTGGCTAAAGCAACCTCTTTTTCCAAGTTGGTCTGGACTAGGATTGTCTCCATTTTCATCCATAATCCCACTATTTCCCCCCCCAGTGCAGTCGTAATCCTGTTATGTTGATCTTTAAATAGGCTTTCTAGGGTAGTCCTTAGAATAAGAGAATGCTCCGGTGGAGTGCCTTCAGGCAGTCTGGGGTCCAGTGGGGTTTCTTGTTTTTCCTGCCCTTTTTCTGTCACGTTTTCTTGTTGGGAGATAGTCTGCTCCGTTTGGTGTTTGTTCTCGCCTTTGGAGCAGGTTTTCATCTCCGATCTGGGAGCTGTGGATTGCTTGCCCTTTCTCTTCGCTGTGGATGCTGTTAGAGTACAGTCCAAATCTTCGTTATTCTCTGTAAGTATTGGGTCATCGTTATTTATAGCCTTTTTCAGAGGCGTACTTGGATTTTTCGATTTTACGGCCAGGTCCGGATTATCGGGATTGTTTCGATTTATCTGTTCCATATTTTCCCTGGATGAAGAGTTCTGAAGTGCAGCTACTGAATTGCTTAGCTGTAGGCGTGCAATGCTTAGTGCAGATTCTGTTTTATGCTTGTTGACCCAGAGCTTGCCGGATGGGGGGAAGAGGTCTCAACCCTAATTACCAAAATACCTGGATGTTGTGCTTAGTTTATTATTCGTTCTGGGAGGACAGCACCGTGCACATTATTATATATATTCTCAATATCATGATATAGTGACATTACCTGACTTTTATTAATCCTGTGTTAAATATATTTAGTACCCTTAAAATGTTTTGGATATAGATGTCTTGAAGTAGCAAGTAACTCGCACTAACGGTCACTCAGACAAGGTCCCACCAATCAGGGCTCGACCGCGTAGGACACTGAGAACGTATTGTTATATATATTCTCAATATTATAAATATAGTGACATTAAATAACTTTTATTAACCCTGTATTAGATCAAATATATTTAATACCCCTAAATGTTCAAAGTATAGATGTCTTAAAGTATGTGGCAAATAACTCACTGTGGCAAATAATTACATTCAGAATACACCTACAAAAATATGTTCTTGCGGTGTTCATTGACTTTGAGGCCACTTTCCACTCACTTTGGTGGGAGAGCGTCCTCAGGTCATTAAGGTCTGCTGACTGAGATCAATGCATATGTGGCGTTCTTAGATCCTACTTCGATGAAAGGTTTGTAAATGTTTGTGCCAAACATCTTACATACAATGCCCAGATCTCTAGAGGACGTCTCGGGGGGGGGGGGGGGGGGTCGGTTTTGTGTCCACTCCTCTGGAATGCTGTGTTGGAGCAGTGGCTAATATGACAACATCCAGAGGTATTAAAGATTGCCTATGCAGACGATTTTGTGATTGTTATTGAAGGCCGTTCTCGAAAAATACTAGAAGAGAAAATGCAGCCATTACTTTGACAATCTTGCAGCATGGGCGAGTATGAACAAGCTAAAAATCTCTACAAGTAAATCCAACTTCATGACTTAAAAATCACTTCAATTATGCGAGACCCTCTAAGAATTTTCTGAACCATTCACAACTACCGTACGTCTCACAAACCAAATATCTCGGCTTATTGTTGGATGACAAACTGATCTTTTGCCACATGCAACTAATTTGGTACATAAAATGCGAAATTTTACAGATGCTGTAACAAGAATTTCTAAGAATGAATGAGGTCTGAATAAGAAAACATTGAGACTGTATTACAAGACGATATTCTTAACTATTATCCTAGTACGCTGCAAGCGTTTTGCATCAGAATGTTGTTACGGTTGCTGTGAAGAGGAAGTTAACATCAGTACAAAGATCTGTTCTTCTAACTGTTCACTGCGTCCCTCGTACTGTTTCAAATAATGCACTCCAAATTCTTGGTGGTGAAATGCCCATAGATTTATATATTTTATTCAGAGGCATAATCTACAAGTTAAAGAAAGGGATATCTACAACGTTTTTTTGGCATAACAGACCCAGAAAATGACATTAAACCAGAAAAGAAAAGAATCTGGACTGAGATAACAGCTAATTGGTAATCCAAATAGGACGAATCTGTGTCTATACTGGTAATAAAAAAGTTCATTCAACAAGTGACTTTTGTGACTTCTCCGGGAATCTGTTCATGGTTCACACCATCTGTGATTACAGCATATTTACTAACGGGTCATGGTTCTCTCAGGGCTAAGCTCCACGAGATGGGGCTGGAGCCAGATCCGTTCTGCACTTGTGGTCAGAACGAGGATTGGGAACATGTCTTGTTAATATGTCCGCTGTACTCGGAACAGAGACGACGTCTTGTAAATTGGCTCCCTAACCTATCGGTGGATAATGTTCATATCATTCTAGAAAATGAACAAAATTTTACCGGCCTCCAGATCTTCTCAGTGTCAGTTTTTCAGCAGAGAACTGAACTTAGGAATCAGTTTGGTTAATTAAGTTGAAATCAAATTGGTGTGCAAGTTGCATGAGCTGCATTTTAATGAACAAAATAACCTACTGTGATTTATTAGAATACCTGGTTACACTTGTTGTAAATAAGGCAGATATCAAGTAAACAATCTAAATAATAAACATATTAATACTAGGAGGAGAAAGACCTTCTTGAGATATTTCGGAAAAAAAAAAAAAAACTTAAGTTCGTTATTTGAATCTTGTAACCTCCCACTTGTTGGACTCAAGAAATGGATACCATACTGATCCGACACTACTTGGCCCAATATAAAAGTCAAATTACATGCTGAAAAACGCCACTTTTGGATTAGATAATATGAATCGTGCTGTGACAGTCTCATTGCGACTGTTCACAGCAACTTTTATCACTCGTAATTTTCTGATCAAATGATTTCCTAGACTTGACTAAATGGGAAATGCATTGTGAAATAATGTATTATATACGCACTGTCTCATTGTGGCTGTTGACCTCCTTCCTGACGCTACAGGTTTTTGTCATCTGCGTCCAGTACATCTGTTCTGTGGAAGATTGAAAAGCAAGATTTCTAATTGTTGAGTACCTTTGACTGGGAGGATGACAAGGATCATTATGCTCTTCCGTGGCAGTGGTCTCTTGTAAGGTTGATATCTCAAATTGAGTAACGTCGTTTTGGACCAGCTAATGTTAATGGGCTGTGACAGTCTCATCGTGGCTATTCATAGCCATCATCATGACCATTAAATTTTTGATCAAATTTTCCTGAATTTGTCTGCGTGGCAATCAATGCTTTATAAAGAAACAGACTCATTCTGACTGTTGTTTCCCTGTTTGCGCTGTGGCTTTATCAGCTGCTTCCAGTATGCCTCTTCTCGTGGAAGATTGTAAAGATGTATTTCATTGCTTTTTATCTTATCTTGTAGCGGAAGTGACGAATATCAATATGCTTCCTGTGGCAGTAGTCTCATCTTGACTACTTGCCACCGACTATCCTTTTAAATGCTTTATGTATATAGTTGAAGTTTTAACTTTTAAATTTCCTTGCGTTGTTATATCTAAAAGTTAAATTCAAGTAAGGTAAATTCTCAATTTCTGAGTAAAATAATTACTAGGTTAATTTACACTTTTTTTTTTTTTACTTGCTCCTGGTTTGGGCAACCTGGGAGCAGGCTGCTGGCGCCCACCGACATTGCACTATCTCCGGTGGGTGCAGGATTTTGTGCGTTTCAGCATTACAGGTGATAGTGGACCTAGACCAGCACATTAGGCTAACACACGAGCTCCAACACTTTTTTTTTTTTGGGCCCACTCTGCAGAGATTCTGCACTACCACAGATGAACAAGGTGGGGATGGGCAAATGCCTAGGAGCCACCAGCGATATCCCCCCACACACACCCTTCGCTCACCACGAACCTTGCGATTACCTTGCGTAATCCTTTACAGTTCTGTCAGCAGGAAGTGGTTGGACCCGTTCGATACCTTAACCACACTGGCCGTGAGCAAGCGACAAGACGTGCCGTTTCCGAAAGGGAAGCACCCGACACACGAGCTTCCATAATCGTACCATTTTAAAACTTCGTGATATCTTTATTACGTCCCATAACTGCTACTTCATCACTTTACTTGTACGATCAGATGAAATTACCATTTATCAGGGGTGCGAAGCTGTTCGGTTTTTTATAGTGCGAGCTATGCGGCTCCAGTGCGGGTGGGATGAATCGTTGTAAATCGCGTTTTTTATTTAAAAACATATCTCTGTGACGCTTTAATTTTATGAATACAGCTTGCAATTATAGTAACTTGCTAACAATATGTTTTATATATACTGTAGTTGTATGTCTGCCGTCACTGGAAGTCTGTATGTACAGTACAAAGGATTCCTCTTCAGATCGTATAAAAGACGTGGAAGAAAACTTTTATATATCTCAGTCTTTAGAAAATAATACCTCAGGTTTGTGTTATTTTTTAAATTCTTTTAATTTAGCGTAGTTCTTGTTTTGACTAAACAAAATACAGTTAAAATTTATAAGAATTTGAACGGAAGTGTATATCATAAATCCTTAATCAATCAGACTGCTAAATATTCGATGATAATGTTATTCATGGACTTGCAAAAAAAAATGAAATGGTTAAAAATTTTAAATCTCTACTTAATTATGCCATTAAAACAATTCACTAGGAGTGTCTTACGGTCATGATTTTAGCTGGATCATTTACTGAGTATTATTAGTTTTACCC
This sequence comes from Mastigoproctus giganteus, assembly GCF_048544385.1. Lineage (NCBI taxonomy): Eukaryota > Metazoa > Arthropoda > Arachnida > Uropygi > Thelyphonidae > Mastigoproctus > Mastigoproctus giganteus. The sequence continues at coordinate 141,048,417 of NC_143581.1, forward strand.
TATGAATTACGAGTGCTGACCTTAGTATAGCCTAATGTCAAAAATTTGCAAAATATTGGCAAGCGTGCTGAGTTTAGAACCGACTGAGGTTTTGAATGGTTCCGGTAGTTTCAACTCATTTTGACAATCAAATTTTTAATTTCCAGCAGTCAGAATAATTAATATAGAAGCTGGAAGTTGCGTACTAATGGAAGTGCATGACTGTTAACCAGTTAACCTATAAGATCCAATGTTCCTTACATTTCGAGGGTACAGCTCTAAAACGGTGTTCGCAGGCCGGCCGCTAGATAGTACACCGGACCAAACCTATTGGTAACTCTCTAGGAGGCTTCCGGATCAGCTAGTGTATAATCTTGCTACCTCTACTCTGCCAGATAGTGACTGGAGGGAGTCCGAGTAGTGTGTATGCGGGGAGCATTGTCGAGGCCACGTTATGTCAAGGATCTGGGTATATTCTTACCACGTGTACGCCATATACAAAAATTTCATTACTTCATACAGCATGTCCCACCCACTTTTTCTTACTATTGAATACACCATGAATTGTCAAACTAATAGAGCAAGCTTATCTGCGAAAAGATCTAAACCTCCCAAGCACTTCCAATTCATTTCACAAATATACATGGTCTCAATTCTAATCTCAACGATGTCCATTTCCACTTGCAGTCTGCCAAACCCCATGTACTTTTTCTGACAGAATCTCAGTTATCGGTTGATTCAACTACTGCTGATCTCAGATACCCAAATTATTCGCTGTATGATTCCTTTCGCCTCAAAGGTGGTACTTGTGCATATGTCCGTTCTGATATTCCCTGTCAGAGACTTGGCAATTTGGAATCTCCTCTCTTTGATCTTCTCTGGCTTAAAATCTCTCTACCTCATAGTGTCAAATTCATCTGTTGTCTCTACCATTCTCCAAACTCCACTAATCACTTGGAGCTCTTTGACTTCCTCTCTTTGCAACTGCACTTTCTCCAGTCCAACTTTCCTAACAGTGAGGTAATTTTCCTTGGTGATTTTAATGTTCACAACTCCAGCTGGCTTTCGTTTTCTAGTCACACCGACCCAGGAGGTCGAGATGCTGAGGCTTTTGCAATTACTAATGACCTAACAGAGATTGTTCATTTACCTACAAGAATACCGGACAATCCTGACCATACAACCAATACGCTTGATCTTTTTCTCACAAACAACCCTTCTAAGTACACGGTCGAAGTGAGAGGTCCTTTAGGCACTTCAGATCACAACTTGGTGATTGTCTCTTCTCCAATGGAACCTTTATCTCATGGCTATTCCCAACCTCGTGTTGTTTGGCGTTACAAGAATGCAAAATGGGATGACCTGCTAGACTTCTTTTCTTCTTTTCCTTGGTCGGATTACTGTTTCAAAACTTCTGATGTCAACGTTTGCTCAGATCGTGTCAGTGAAATTATTCTTGCAGGTACGGAAGCCTTTATCCCAAATTCTACTTTTAAATCTCGTCCTTTAACTAAATCTTGGTTTTCTAAAAATGTGCTAAGGCTGTTCAAGAGAAGAACGTTGCATATCGTAATTGGCTTGTTTCTAATTCTTCATTTTCATTTTCTGGCTACACCAAAGCTCGCAACAATTGTAAAGCAGTTATTAATTAGTCTAAACTAGAGTTTGAACAGGCTAAGAGTAGAAAACTTGCTTCTTGCCATAATGGTAGCCGAGCATTCTGGCCTCTTGCCAAAGCCCTTTTGCAACTTTTGCCCATCTCTGCTCCCACCTCTGTCCAAACTAGATGGTTCTGTTGTCACTTCAGCCAAGGATAAAGCTGACCTGTTAGCATCCCATTTTTCTTCCAGCTCATGTATTAATGATCTTGGTAAAACACCTCCCACCATTCCCAACACGCTCCATTCAATGCCTCCTGTGGCCTTCCGTCAAAAGGATATCCGAAGGATTTTGATGAATCTTGATGCTAAGAAAGCTCCAGGTCCAGATTGTATTTCTCCACTTGTTCTCAAAACCTGTGTTTCTGAATTTACTCCTATTCTTTGCCGCCTTTTTTCACTTTTTTATTCCAAAGGTGTTTTCCCTTCTGCTTGGAAATTTGCTCATATCCAGCCAGTTTCTAAAAATGGTGACAAATCCCTCCCATCCAATTATCGTCCCATTGCAATTACTTCTGCTCTTTCTAAAGTAATGGAGAAATCAATTAACCGCCAACTCTTAAACTACCTAGAAACCTTTTTTTTTTTTTTATGTGAACCCCAAACACGAGAGGTATTAGAACGTATAGTACTTAGTACCGTGCCTGGATTGGAGGTTGGGAAGACGAAAGAAGATATTTGTTGACATTGGACTTGAACTTCTGTAGATTGTAATTTTCAGGAAATACGTATTAATGAAGGTTGTTCCAGAAAACAGCAGATGAATGAATAAATGAGGAAGATGAAAAGTTGGTTCTTTGAAGTTGGATATTAAATGGATGTTGGCTGGTGGCTGCACGTGTTCGGACTGTTTTTAAAGAGAGAGAGCGGGAATTATAGAAGCCAATTCAGAAGACCAGTGCCCATGGCAGTATCTGTAGAAGAGGCATGCAGCAGAAACTGTGCGTCTATGAGAAAGCGAGTGGAGAGACTGTTAGAGATGAATCATTAATAAACCTAACTGCCCTCTTCTGAATGGAATCAAGAAGTCTGAGAGAGGTTTTGGGGGCACCACCCCAGATGTGGGAACAATATTCCATGGCAGGGCGGATTTGCGATTTATACAGAGTGAGCAGCTGTTTGGAAGAAAAGTAAAGCCGAGAGCTAAAGAGAAAACCAAGTTTTTTAGATGCAGAGGAAGCAATATTTGTAATGTGCTTGTGCCAAGAGAGATTAGAAGTCAGGGTAACCCCCAAAAGAGATATATCATTTTGCCTAGAAATCGGAGTGTCGCTAAAGATAAGCATAGGAGTAGAAGAATCCTTTTTGCGAGATATAAGACAAGACTGAGTTTAGAAGGGTTGAAATCAACTAAGTTGTCTTTGCCCCACTGGAGAATTACCTGAAATCGGCATTTAAGGAATTGGTAGCAGATTTTAGAGAAGATGAAGCTTATTGAGCAGGAGAAGGTTTCTCAAAATGGAAAGTGGAATGCAATGTGCTATCATCGGCAAAACTATGGATAGGATTTCCAGTCAATGGAAGAAGGTCATTGATATACAAGAGGAAAAGAGTGGGGGAAAGAACTGAACCTTGGGGGACACGCATTAGTGGAGAAGTTAGAAGACAGAGAGCCATCTACCATCACCCTCAGTGAGCGATCAGAGAGAAAACTGGATAACCAATTACTAAAAACAGTTGGCAAACCATAAGATGGAAGCTTGTTTAGAAGACCTTTATGCCAAACACGATCAAAAGCCTTTGAGATGTCAAGAGCAACTACTTGTGTTTCGCCCAACCTTTCCATTGAATTAGTCCATAAATGGGTAACATAAGCCAGAATATCACCAGTGGATCGACACTGACGGAATCCATACTGGCGATCGTTGATCAGACGGAAGGTTTCTATGTAGTTTAAGAGTTGACGGTTAATTGATTTCTCCAATACTTTAGAAAGAGCAGAAGTAATTGCAATGGGACGATAATTGGATGGGAGCGATTTGTCACCCTTTTTAAGAACTGGCTAGATATGAGCAAATTTCCAAGCAGAAGGAAAAACACCATTGCAATAAGAAAGTGAAAAAAGGCGGCAAAGAATAGGAGTAAGTTCAGGAGCACAGGTTTTGAGAACAAGTGGAGAAATACCATCAGGACCTGGAGGTTTTTTAACAGACCTTACGTTGATCAGACCTTCCAGATATAAGCTGTGCAGAATTGGAATGTGGAGAGTATAATGTGTACAGAAAGGACAGACAAGGTAGGAAGGGAGGAGGGGTTATGCTGTTAGTTAAAAAACACAAAATCTAAGGAACTGCATCCAGTTGACACGGGTGGACATTGCAATGTTGTGGCTGTTTGGTGTGACATAAACGCTGGGAAAGCGAAAATGAGAGTAGGAGTATGTTATAGGCCTAATGACTCTGATGAGTACAATGAGCAGTTGTGCGGAGAAATAGAATGGGCCAGTAAATCAGAATGTCTTGTAATGGGGAATTTTAACTTTCCGGTTATTGACTGGAACTTGTGGCTTGGTCACTCGCACGCTAGCAACTCATTTGGGAATTTATTGGAGGATTGTTTTCTACAGCAACATGTTCGAGGGGCAACCAGAGGGATTAATACCCTTGATCTAATTATCAGCAATGGTTATTCATGCATTGAGAATTTGCAGATAAAGGAATCACTAGGTGACAGTGAACACAGTGTACTGAATGGGGATTTACTTAAAGATGTAACTACCATCAAGGGTAAAGGTTACGGTTTTTGTTTTCGTAAAGGTGACTACAGTGGTCTCAGACAGTTTTTAAATTCTATACAGTGGTATCAACTGATGATGTTGCCAACGGTGAATTCTAAATGGGAAGCCTTCAAGGACAATCTTCGAGGCTACTAGGCTTTTTATACTAACTAAGAATACTGTTCAAGGTTCAGGCCTAAATGGATGTCGGATGAATTAATGAGGCTCATTGCAGAGAAGAAAAATGCATGCGACAGAGAAGACTATGGCAGATATAAGCTAGTCTGTAATTAAACCACAGAGGAGGTTAGCCATGCGAAGGAAGATTACGAGAAATCTTTGGCAAAGGGCGCAAAGAAAAACAGCAAGGAATTCTTTACTTATGTAAACTCTAGAAGGAAGGAGATGAATCAGATTGATCCACTTAACATAGATTGTTCGACTATTAATGATCCTGCTCAAATAGCTGATAAACTGAATGGGTATTTTGCATCTACATTCACACATGAGGAGTTATTCAAGGAGGGGAATGCCAGAAGTTTATCAAACTTTAACAGGGAGCTAAGTGATTTTGTAATAATAGAGAGAAAAGTGGAGGAGAAACGTTGAAGTTAAACATAAAAAAGGCACCCGGGGCAGAACCAGTTATAATGAAGGAGGCAGCAAGGGAAATAAGCAAACTCTTAGCCATAATTATCAGAGCATCCTTAGAGTCAAGGAAGGTCTCCATAGACTGGAGGTGTGCAAATGTATCCCCAATTCACAAAGTGGTTCAAAGGGTGACACAAATAATTATAGACCTGTTAGTTTAACTTGTGTTCCTGGGAAAATAATGGAGTCACTGGTTAAAGAGGTGATCTAGGATCACCTAGATAAGATACAGTAATAGCTGAGACACAGCATGGGTTTGTTAAAGGGAAGTCTTTTCTGGCCAATTTTATTGGATACTACGATAGGATATTATGATGTGGTCACAAAGAAACTGGATGCAAAAAAAAAATTTGATATCATATACTTGGATTTCAGGAAAGCATTTGATATTGTTGCGCATGGAAGACTGCTGTACAAATTGGAGCGATATGGCATGAAAGGCAAGTTACTGCAATGGATAAGGGGATGGTTGAGTGCGAGACGGCAGAGAGTGGTAATAAATGGACACTGCTCTACGTGGACTAATGTTATTAGGGGAGGGCCCATTGTTGTTTTGTGTATTTATCCATGATATCGAAGATATATCAGGCTTAATGTCCTAATTTGTATATGGTACAAAGGCTGGCAGGGTTGTTAATGACAGTAAAGACCGTATGCTACTGCAACAGGATCTAGATAAATTAGGCAGATGGGCTGAGAAGTGGCAACTGAAGTTTAACGTTGACAAATGCAAAGTACTGCATATGGGTAGCAGTAACCAAAGAGAAACATACCAACTGTGTGGTACTACACTCAGGGAGATGGAGAATGAAAACGACTTGGGGGTAATTGTTCAGTCAGATATGAAGTTCTCTGAGCAGTGCAGACGGGCTGCCAGAGCAGGTCATGGAGTTTTGTCAATGATATATAGGAATTTAGCTATAAGAGACAAGGAGCTGATTATCCCTTTTTATAAGGCAATAGCCAGGCCACACCTTGAATACTGTATACAGTTCTAGAAGCCTCCTTTTAGGAAAGATGTAGAGCTGCTAGAACGACTACAGAGAAGGGCAACAAGATTGGTGTGAGGAACAGAGTTGTGCACCTACGAAGAAAGGCTTAAGTTCTCCAAGTTGCAGCATCTGAAGAGTAGGCACCTGCGAGGTGCTCTGATCCTGGTGTATAAGGCCTTGAATGGTTTGAGCAGGCTCAATGCTGATGGGATACTTCCGCTTGCTCAGATTATCTATGAGGGGGCATAGATTCAAATTGAGAAAAGACAGTTTTGGAATAGATATGCGGAAGTTTGCCTTTAGCCAGCGGGTAGTTGATTGCTGGAACTTCCATCTGGTGTTGTGGAAGTTGATAGCTTAAATAAATTTAAGGTTGAACTAGACAAATATTTGGAGTGAACGGATGGGTGAAATGGGAAGGTTTTTTTTTTTTTTTTTTTGGTTGATGTTGTATAAGCTTGCTTTCTTGCATCATATGCTTCAACTAATGCTAAATGCTAATATTGAGAAGTAATCAGAAACTTTCGAAAAATTTAAGAGTGAAGGTTTAGGTAACTCATGATTTGTTACTTAATGGTATCATTTCCTCCATGGTCTAGGCGGAAATCAGCTACTCACAAGGGACGGAGCTCAATCTTCATAAGTGCTAAATATATTGTTCTATTTATAATTTTATATATTTTTATTTTGCCATGTTTTTCTTTCCTTTTCACTGAGTGGTACTTTAAAAGATACTTGCCTAATGCCGAGTAGATCGCTCGTTAGTGTTTACAATATCTTGGATTGCCCTCGTGGGTAGTATATTTGGTATAATCACCGTCCTTCCCACATCGGGTGTGAAAAGATTCGACATCGATTGCCGTCGATGAGGCTAAGAATTTTTATGGGGCCCTTTCACAATGTGGCTGAGTTAGTCGGTCTCAGGCGATAGTAGTATAATATTTTCGCCTGAAACCCGTTCTTTTCTTCCAGCAAGCAGCAATCAACTACAGAACACACGCAGTTTACAGACATATTATATATGGCGCAATGTAGTCTAAGATATTTATGTGCCTAAAACCTTCAGCAACAACAATATCCTGGATTCGTCGAGGCATGGAATCAACTGGATGTTTAAAGCGTGCCACAGGGATGCTGTTCCATGTTGACTCATTTGCTTCCATAGTTGTTAAAAATTGGGTGGTGCCGGATTACTACTTCGAAGAGCTCATGCCATCTTATTCCACAGTTGCTCAATTGGGTTGAGATCTGGTGACTGAGGAGATCACTGAATAGGCTGAATTCACTCTCATGTTCCTTGAACCATTTCTTGACAATTCTGGCCTTGTCTTTTGGCATATTATCCTGTTAGAATAATGTGCCATGTCACAATTATTTTAACTTTTGCAGAAGGATACACTCCAGCCATGAAAGTAGGAACCGAACCGCTAGCCTCCATGTGCTGACTGCCAAGTTGATAGGGCCATATTTTGCCCAAAATTGTCATAGTTTACTTTAAAACAAAATTAAAACACGTGGCTTGTCTTGGACAATTTCGACTTCTCTCCTTTTTTCAACTTAGAACTCGGTGGTCACTTTCTCCTAATGGTTGCTGTATACTGTCAGCTTTATAATGTGATATGGCTTGTGGGTGATCAGGTCTAGAATATTCTAGATGCGATCATTTTGTTCGAACAATGAGCTTCCTTCCGAACTGCACCAATCAATAAGGGGAAAAATTTAAATCACCTATAATACCGGTCTCTTATCATATTTTTCACAATTTTCTGTAGTATGTTTCTACCCTCGTTTTACCTTTTCGTCTAACTACCTTGCACTATACGGTTTCTGTGCTGGCATGTTTAAAAAATTCTTATTCTTGGAAAGCTTTTGTCGGGTTCACGTAGCTTTTGATAAGAACATGACATCCATCTCTTCTATCCTGCTGGCCCTTCATAAATACATTACACATTGAGTGGCCACTTTATGTACGCTTATTTAATAGTGATAGGTCCCCTATTTAGACTTCAGAACAGCCTGGACTCTTTGTGGCATAGACTTAATGAACTATCGAAAGTGTGCCAAAGCGGATTCAATCCACGTTGACTTAATTGTTTTCCATATTTTTTACAAATCAGTTGGCTGCAAATCTGTACTCTGACGAGCTCGTTTAGCCTCATCCCGTACGTGTTCAATTCAGGGAAACACTGCAGTAGACTGAATTCATTCATGTTTCAACCCAGTTCTAGACAATTCTGGCTTTTTGGAGCATTGTCATGTTGGAAGAATCCATTTACAGACGGATATAGCCATGTAATTATGCGCATGGGCAGAAACAATTTCTAGATAGCCTGTGGCATGAAATGGGCCAGATTTGTATAGGGAGTGTACCACAAGAACACTCCTTATACCATTACACTACTGACACCTGGCAGGATGGGTAGGTGGACTCATGCCCTCATGGGTAGCAGCGTTAGTAGAATCGCCGTCCTCCCAACTGAGGGTGGAAAAGACTTCAGTTCGAATCCTGTCGATGACGGGAGGAATTTTTTTTTTTTTTAGCATTAGCATTAATTGAGGTATATGATACAAGAGAGCAAGCTTATACAGCAACAGCCAAAAAAAAAAAAAAAAAAAAAATTCCCATTTCACCCATTCGGTCACTCCAAATATTTTTATAGTTCAGCCTTAAATTTATTTAAGCTATCAACTTCCACGACAACAGATGGAAGTTTCTTCCAGCAATCAACTATCCGCTGGCTAAAGGCAAACTTCCGCATATTTCTTCTACAACTGTCTTTCCTCAATTTGAAGCTATGCCCCTCAGGTTCTTAATCTGAGCAAGCGGAAGTATCCCATCAGCGTTGAGCCTGCTCAAACCATTCAAGGCCTTATACACCTCAATCAGAATACCTCGCAGGTGCTAGTCTCCAGATGCTGCAACTTACAGAATTTAAGCCTCTCCTGGTAAGAGTACCCCTTTGTTCCTCTCACCAATCTTGTTGCCGTTCTCTGTACCGTTCTAGCAACTCTTCATCCTTCCTAAAATGAGGCCTCCAGACCTGTACTCAATGTGTGGTCTGAACATTGCTTTATGCAATGGTTCAATCACCTCCTTGTCTCTGCTAGAAAAATTTCTATATGTCATTGACAAAACTCCATGACCTGCTCTGGCAGCCCGTCTGCACTGCTCAGAGAACTTCATATCTGACTGCACAATTACTTCCAGGTCTTTTTCATTCTCCACCTCCTTGAGTGTAGTACCACACAGTACGTTTCTCTTGTGTTACTGCTACCCACATGCAATACTTTGCATTTGTCAGTTAAACTGCAGTTGCCACTTCTCAGCCCATCTGCCTAACTTTTCTAGACCCTGCTGCAGTAGCATAGTGACTTTACTGTTACTAACAACCCTGCCAACCTTTGTATCATCTGAAAATTTGTACATAAAGCTTGATATACCTTCATCAATATCATTGATAAATACACAAAACAACAATGAGCCCAACACTGAACCCTGGGGTATTCCACTAATAACGTTAGTCCACGTAGAACAGTGTCCATTTATTACCACTCTGCCGTCTCCTACTCAACCAGCCATTTATCCATTGCAGCACTTGCCTTTAATGTCCCGCTCCAATTTGTGCAGCAGTCTTCCATGTGCAAAAGTATCAAAAGGTTTTCTGAAATCCAAGTATATGATATCAAAATTATTTTTTTGCACTCAGTTCCTTTGTGACTGCCGCCTCCGTAGCCAGGTGGACAGGAGCAGCAGTGCGTAGCACACGCTTCTTGATTAAACTGGGGTTCGAGCCCGTGACCACCAAATACGGAGGATGCGGAAAGGTCAGGGAATGACCACCGCATATGCCCGGAGCAATATGACCTTGGTTGCTAATGCTCCTAAAAACCAAAATAATAATAACAACAACCTTTGTGACCACATCAAAAGATGCAAAATGTAACTTATGTAAACTCTAGAAGGGAGGGGATGAATTAGATTGGTCCACTTGATATCGATGGTTTAACTGTTGATGATCTGCTCAGGTAGCTAACAAACTAATTGAGTATTTTGCATCTACATTCATACATGAGGAGTTATTCAAGGAGGGGAATGCCAGGGTGAATTAAACTCTGGCAATGACCTAAATGATATCGACATCATATTGTAATAACTGAGAGCAAAATGGAGCACAAATTGTTGAAGATAAACATAAAGGCATTTGGGGGGGGGGATCTATCCAGTTATATTGAAGGAGGCAATAAAGGAAGTAAGCAAATCCTGAGCCATAATTATGAGAGCTTCCTTGGTCTCAGGGGAGGTACCCATGGACTGAATATGTGAAAATGTGACCACAATTCACAAAAGAGGATCAAAGGGCGATAAAAATAATTACAGACCTGGTAGTTTAACTTCTGTTCCAGGGAAATTAATGGAGGCACTGGTTAAAGAAGTACTGCAGGATCATCAAGACAAGACTTCAGTTATAATCAGAGACAGAATGGGTTTGTTAAGGGGAAGTCTTGTCTGACCAATTTGATTGGATACTATAATGTGGTCACAAAGTAATTGGATGCAAAAAATAATTTTGATATCATATACTTGGATCTTAGAAAAGCTTTTGATACTGTTGCACATGGAAGACTACTGTACAAATTGGAGCAATTTGACATTAAGGGCAAGTTGCTAGAATGGATAAAGGGATGTTTGAGTGGGAGAAAATAGATTGGTAATCAATGGACAATGCTCTTCGTGGACTAATGTTATTAGTGAAATTCCTCAGGGTTCAGTGTTGGTTCCATTGTTGTTTTCTGTATTTAATGATGAAAGTATATCAGGCTTAATATCTAAGTTTGCAGACGATACGAAGGTTGGCAGTGTTATTAATTTCGCTAATTTAGCGTACGACAGTACGCTACTGCAACAGGATCTAGAAAAGTTGAAGGATGGGCTGAGAGGTGGCAACTGAAGTTTGACATTGACAAATGTAAAGTACTGCATATGGGTAGCAGTGACCCCCAGAGTAACGGATCAACTATGTGGTACTACACTCAGGGTGGCAGAGAATGAAAAGGACCTGGGGTAATTGTGTAGTGAGATATGAAGTTTTTTGAGCAGTGCTCACGGTCTGCAAGAGTATCTCATGGTGTCTTGTCAATAATATACAGGAATTTTTCTAGCAGGGAGAAGGAGGTGATTATCCCATTGTATATGGGGATAATCAACTTCTGATCCTGTATACAGTACTCAAGGTCGTCAGGCCACACCTTAAGTATTGTATACAGGTCTGGAGGCCTCATTTTAAGGATATAGAGCTGATGGAACGAGTACAGAGAAGAGCAACAAAATTAGTGAAAAGAACAAAGGGTTGCTCTTACGAAGAAAAGCTTAAGTTTTGCAAATTACAGGGTCTGGACACTACGCACCTGCGGGGTGATCTTATTCAAGTGTATAAGGCCTTGAATGGTTTGAGCAAGCTCAATGCTGATGGGATTCCTCCTCTTGCCCAGATTAATCGCCTGAGGGGACAATTTCAAATTGGAGAAAGGCAGTTCTAGAATAGATGTGCGGAAGTTTGCCTGTAGCCAGGGGGTGGTTGATTGCTGGATCAAACTTCCATCTGTCGTTGTAGAAGTTGACAGCTTAAATAAATCCAAGGCAGAACTAGACAAACATTTGGAGCGAATCGATGGGCGAAATGGGAAGGTTTTTTTTTTTTGGCTGGTGCTGGATAAGCTTGCTTTCTTGCATCATTCCTATACCTCTGCTAATGCCAAATAAAACAACAAAAGACCGATTAATTTTAGACATGCCAACAAAGAAACGAAGCGCATTTCGCGTAGAAAGACTGCATAAAGAGAAAATTAAAAAAAAAAAAAAAAAACATTTCACTTGTTTACAAAACTGGCTTAAATTTGAATTTTATTATTATGATTACTGTTATTATTTTTTTTTTAACTGTACGATATATGGTTATAGCAATTGAACATCCGAGTGTCGGAGACACTCGGATGTTCAATTGCTATAACCATATAAACAGAAAGGGAGGAAATTTACGGCAAAGTGTCGTTATTCACTTCTTCGAAACAACAGATCACCCTTTGTTGGTGTACAGCAAAACCACTCTCTCATAGAAATCTAACAGGGTGCTTCCAGTAGAAGATTGACTAGAGCCTATTGTTGGAATGTGGAATACTCGTGATTTGCCCACTGGCTATGGATACATAGCAAGTAGTTGACCAGCTCGACTTCTCGGTATGTAGTAGTAGAGGCATGTGATACAAGAAAGAAAGCTTATGTAACATCAACCAAAAAATAAAAAAAGGAAACCCACTTCACACATCCATTCCCTCTAAAAGTTTGTCGAGTTCTTCCTTGAATTTATTTAAGCTATCAATTTCCACAACAGATGGAAGTCTGTTCTTGCAATGAACTACCCGCTGGCTAATGTAAATTCCCGCACATTTATTCTATAACTGTCTTTCCTCAATTTGAATTTATGCTCCCTCAGGTTCGTAATCTGAGCTACAGAAAGATCTTAATCCCATCAGAATTAAGCCTGCTCAACTCATTCAAAGCCTTATAAACCTCAGTCAGATCACCTCGCAAGTGCCTAATCTGCAGAAGCTGCAATTTTCAGAACATGAGCCTTTCTTGGTAAGAAAGAGAGAACCTCTCACTAATCTTGTTCTTCGTTCCTCTCACTAATCTTGTTGTCCTTCTCTGTGCTTGCTCCAACAAATTTACATCCTTCCTAAAATGAGGTCTTCAGATCTGTACGCAGTACTCAAGGTGTGGCGTGACCATTGCCTTATACAAGGGGATAATCACCTCCTTATCCCTGTTCGCAAAATTCTTTTATACCATTGACAATATCCCATGACCTGCTCTGGCAGCCTGTCTATACTGTTCAGAAAATTTCATAATTAAATGCACAACTACTCCCAAGTCTTTCATTTTCTACCACCCTAAGTGTCATATCATACAGTTGGCACGTTTCTCTGGGGTTACTTCTACCCATATGCAGTACTTTGCATTTGTCAATGTTAAACTTCAGTTGCCACTTAGCCCATTTGCCCAAATTTTCTAGATCCTGTTGCAGTAGCACACTGTGATTAACAACTCTGCCAACCTTTGTATTATCTGCATACTCGGACATTAAGTCCGATATACCTTCGTCAATATCATTGATAAATATACAAAACAACAGTGGGCCCAATACTGAACCCTGGGGTACTCCACTAATATCATTCCACAAAGAGCAGCGTTCATTGATTACCACTCTGTCGTCTCCCACTCAACCAACCTTTTATCCATTGTAACAACTTGCTCTTAATCCCATACTGCTCCAATTTGTACAATAGTCTTCCATGTGCAACAGTATCAAAAGCTTTCTTGAAATCCAAGTATATCACATCAAAATTAATTTTTTGCTTCCAGCTCCTTCGTGACCACATCAGCGTATTCAATGAAATGTGGGACAGGAAGTTGGATATGTTTTACGGGTATCACTAAGTTGCCGAAGGTGATCTTTTAAGCTAAAGAGATTACCATTGTGCTTAGCAACAGCACTATTGCCTAAATTTCTTGAAGGCGAGAGAGGGGAACAATGCGTACCCAGTTAAGTATCTCGTAATCTATTAACTATGTAATCTGATATAGAAAATTTTCTTTGTTCTACAAACACTGTTTTAAATTTAATTGCGAAAGGGAATTCAAAAAAATTGGCTAAACAGAAAAAATTGGTATAAAGAAGTTCGTTAACAAAGGTCGGACTGTACTTATTATGATAATTTTATTTACGCGCCTTTTTACGATGATTTTAGTAATTATCGTAAAAAGGTGCGTAGCCACGAATTTGCCAAGGGCGCCAAAAACCTAGCTACGCCTCTGGTTCCTGCATCACTTCTTTAACCAGTGACTCAATTATTTTTTCCGGAAAAGAAGTTAAACTGACAGGTCTATAATTATGTGTCACCCTTTGAACCCCTTTGTGAATTGGGGATACGTTTGCACATCTCCAGTCCATGGGGACCTTCCTTGACTGTAAGGATGCTCTCGTAATTATATGGCTAAAGGTTTACTGACTTCCCTTTGCTGTCTCCTTCAATATAACTGGATGGTTTCCATCTGCCCCAGGTGCCTTTTTTATGTTTAACTTCAACATTTCTCCTCCACTTTGCTCTCCGTTATTACAAAATCATTTAGCTCCCTGTTAGGGTTTAGTACACTTCTATCCTCTCCTTTCCGTACAGAATTCCTCATGTATTAACGTAGATGCAAAATACTCATTTAGTTTGTCAGCTTTCTGAACAGTCGAACCATCAACATCAAGTGGACCAATCTGATTCATCCCCTTCCTTCTAGAGTTTATATAAGCAGAGAAGTCCTTACTGTTTTTCTTAGCATCCTTTGCCAAAGATTTCTTGTAATCTGCCTTCGCTTGCCTAACCTCCTTTGTGACTTGATTACAGAGTAGCAGTGGTAATCTACCACTGATTACAGACTAGCAGCTTGTATCTACCATAGGCTTCAGTGTCACCTGCCAATTTATGTGCATCCCGTGCATTTTTCTTCTCTGCCACAAGTCTCGTTAGTTCAACCGACATCTATTTGGACCTGAACCTAGAGCAGTATGTCTTAGTTGGAACTTATTTCCTTGAATGCTTCCAATTTAGAATATGCTGTTGGTAACATCATCAGGTGGTCTCACTATACAGAACTTAAAATATCTCTGAGACCACTGTAGTCGCCTTTATGAAAGCAAAAACCCTTCCCATTACCCTTGATGGTAGTTACATCTTTAAGTAAATTCCACATCAGTATACTGTGGTTCATTGCCACCTAGTGGTTCTTTTATCTGTAAATTCTTAATGCATGAATAATCACTGCTGATAATCAGATCAAGAATGTTACTGCCTCTTGTTGCCTCTCTAACGTGCTGCTGTAGAAAATAACCATCCAATAAATCCACGAAAGCCTTGAGTATGCAAGTGACCAACCCACAAGTTCCAGTTCATATCTGGGAAGTTAAATTCCTCCCATTATAAGACACTCTGATTTACTGGCCCACTCTATTTCTCTGTATAATCCCTACCCTCATTTTTGCTTTCCCAGTGCTTATGTCACACTATACTGACTCAACATTGCACTGTCCCTCTATATCAACTGGATGCACTTCCTTAGATTTTATGTGTTTCTTAACTAACAGCATAATCTCTCCTCCCTTCGTATCCTGTCTATCATTTCTGTACACATTGTACTTCCCAAATTCGAATTCTGCATCCCTTTTATCTGAGTGGCTCCACGTCTGTGATCTCAAAACAATATCTGCCTTGGATGTCTTAACCAGCATTTCAAATTCATCTACTATACTCCTAGCATTGGTGTACATGCAAGTATACATGCACCTGTTCTTACCCTAACACAGCCTAAGTATTTACTTGTTTCATGACCCCCCAGCAGTACCTGAAATGCTCAGCAACTGGCTGTCCAGACTGCTGCTCATTCAATAGAAACAATGCAAGAATTATTTCCACCTCTGCCTGTGGCTTCTGTTAATCTAATAGTCTGTGAACCCCCCCCCCAAAGCTGGAAGTTTTCCGACCCACCTAACATTGCCTTGATAGCATCAGCAAGTATTCTTGCACCCCTTCTATTTAAGTGTATCCCATCCCTGTAAAGCAGTCTCTCCTGTTAACAAGCACAGACCACACTGAGAAAAATTCTACCCCATGGGCCCTGCACAATCTCTCCAGGGCTGAATTGATCGACAAGCCTCTCATCATATACTCCCTCCTATCATGTTTAGGCAGGATTGCAGACACCTTCAAATTTAACCCTAACTCGCGACTTTTTTCCAGCAGTTACCTGTGCTTGCTTAGTAAATCTGCAGATCTCCTACAGTTAATGTCATTAGTGCCAACGTGTACAATGATATCACTTTTGTGCCCCTAAAAAATGATATATGCTCTACAACGCCATCAAATTTTTCCCCTGGCAGACATACCCTGGTCCTATTTCCCATATCCTTTATGCGCAATATATTTACCGTTTCCCTGACAATTGAGTCACCAACAATAACTAGCTCCGGTGGGACCTGCGCATTCTGCCCTGAAGGTTGCCACTATTAGCATTAGTAGAGGCATATGATGCAAGAAAGCAAGCTTATTCAGCATCAGCCAAAAAAAAAAAAAAAAAAACACACACCACTCCCATTTCACCCCTCCGTTCATTCGAAATACCTGTCCAGTTGAGCTTTAAATTTGTTTAGGCTATCAACTTCAACAACAAGTGATGGAAGTCGGTTCCACCAACCAACCACCCGCTGGCCAAAGGCAAATTTCCGCACGTCTATCCGACATCCGTCCTTCCTCAATTTGAATTTATGCCCTCTGAGGTGATTATTCTGAGCAAGATGAAGAATCCCATTGGCATTGAGCATGCTCAAACCATTCAAAGCCTTATACACTTCTATCAGATCACCTCGCCGGTGCCTAGTCTCCAGACTCTGTAATTTGCAAAACTTAAGCCTTTCGTCGTAAGAGCAACCCTTTGTTCCATTCACTAATCTTGTTGCCCTTCTCTGTACTCGTTCCAGCAGCTCTACATCCTTCTTGAAATGAGGCCTCCAGACCTGTATACAGTACTCAAGGTGTGGCCTAACCATTGCCTTATACAAGGGAATAATCACCTCCTTATCCCTGCTAGAAAAATTCCTGTATATCATTGACAAGACACCATGAGCTACTCTTGCAGCTCGTCTGCACTGCTCAGAGAACTTCATATCTGCCTGAACAATTACCCCCAGGTCCTTTTCATTCTCCACTACTGTTAGTGTAGTACCGCAGAGTTGATACGTTGCTCTGGGGTTACTGTTTCCCATATGTAGTACTTTACATTTGTCAATGTTAAACTTCATTTGCCACCTCTCAGCCCATCTGTTCAACCTTTCCAGAGCCTGTTGCAGCAGGATAGCATCAGTAGTGTCCTTAAC
Source organism: Mastigoproctus giganteus (assembly GCF_048544385.1). Lineage (NCBI taxonomy): Eukaryota > Metazoa > Arthropoda > Arachnida > Uropygi > Thelyphonidae > Mastigoproctus > Mastigoproctus giganteus. The sequence continues at coordinate 141,065,389 of NC_143581.1, forward strand.
AACCCTGCCAACCTTTGTATCATCTGCAAACGTGGACATTAAACTTGATATCCCATCATCAATATCATTCATAAACACCGAAAACAACAACGGACCCAACACTGAACCCTGAGGAACTCCACTAATAACATTAGTCCACGTTGAGCAGTGTCCATTGATTACCACTCTCTGTCTTCTACCACTCAACCATCCCCTTATCCATAGCAGCAATTTGCCTCCAATGCCACACTGCTCCAATTTGTGCAGCAGTCTTCCATGTGCAACAGTATCAAAAGCCTTTCTAAGATCCAAATATATAATATCGAAGTTATTCCCTGCATCCAGTTCTTTTGTGACTACATCATAGTATCCAATCAAATTGGTCAGGCAAGACCTGCCCTTAAGAAAACCATGCTGCGTCTGAGCTATAACTGAATTCTTGTCTAGCTGATCCTGCAGTGCTTCCTTAACCAGTGCCTCCATTAACTTACCTGGAACAGAAGTTAAACTAACATGTCTATAATTACTTGTGTCAGCCTTTGATCCTTCTTTGTGAATTGGGGTTACATTTACACATCTCCAGTCTATGGGTACCTCCCCTGAGTCCAAAGAAGCTCTCATAATTATGGCTAGGGGTTTGCTTACTTCCTTTGCTGCCTCCTTTAATATAATTGGATGGATCCCATCCACCCCAGGTGCCTTTTTTATGTTTATCCTCAACAATCTCTCCTCCACTTTCCTCTCAGTTATTACAAAATCATCCAGCTCACTGCCAATGTTTACTTTACCTACATCATTCTCCTCCCTGAATAACTCCTCATGCGTGAATGTAGATGCAAAATACTCGTTTAGATTGTTAGCCACCTGAGCAGGATCCTCAACTGTTGAACCATCAATATCTAGTGGACCAATCTGATTCATCCCTTTCCTTCTTGAGTTTAAATATGTAAAGAACTCTTTTCTGTTTTTCTTTGCATCCTTTGCCAAGGATTTTTTCGTAGTCTGCCTTTGCCTGCCTAATCTCCTTTGTGACTTGGTTACAGACCAACTTATATCTATCATAGGCTTCCATGTCACCCATTAATTTGTATGTATCCCATGCATTTTTCTTCTCTGCCACATGTCTCATTAGTTCATCTGACAACCATTTAGGCCTAAACCTTGAACAATATTTCTTAGTTGGTATGTAAAGCCTGGTAGCCTCCAAGATTAGTTCCTTGAATGCTTCCCATTTTGAGTTTGCTGTTGGTAACATCATCAGTTGGTCCCACTGTATAGAATTTAAATACTGTCTCAGACCATCATAGTCGCCTTTACAAAAACAAAAGCCCTTCCCTTTACCTCTGATGGTAGTTACCTCCTTGAGTAAATCCCACTTCAACACACTGTGATCACTGCCACCTAGTGGTTCCTTTATCTGCAGATTCTTAATGCATGAAGAATCACTACTGATAATCAGATCAAGAGTATTGCTCCCTCTTGTTGCCTCACGAACATGCTGATGTAGAAAACAATCGTCCAATAAATCCACAAAAGCCTTGCTAGTGTGCGAGTGATCAACCCAAAATTCCAGTCAATATCTGGGAAATTAAAATCCCCCATTATAAGACTCTCTGATTTACTGGCCCACTCTATTTCCCTGTACAATATCTTATTATACTCATCAGAGTCATTAGGCCTATAGCACACTCCTACTCTCAATTTTGATTTCCCTATGCATTAGCATTAGCATTAGCATTAGTAGAGGCATTTGATGCAAGAAAGCAAGCTTATGCAGCATCAGCCAAAAAAAAAAACAAAAAAAAAACCCACTTCCACTTCACCCCTCTGTTCGTTCAAAATACCTGTCCAGCTGAGCCTTAAACTTATTTAGGCTATCAACCTCCACCACAAGGGATGGCAGTCTGTTCCACCAACCAACCACCCGCTGGCTAAAGGTAAATTTCCGCACGTATATCCTACATCTGTCTTTCCTCAATTTGAATTTATGCCCTCTCAGGTGATTTTTCTGAGCTAGAGGAAGAATCCCATAAGCACTGAGCATGCTTAAACCATTCAAGGCTTTATACACCTCTATCAGATCACCTCGCTGGTGCCTAGTCTCCAGACACTGTAATTTGCAAAACTTAAGCCTTTCTTCGTAAGAGCACCCCTTTGTTCCATTCACTAATCTTGTTGCCCTTCTCTGTACTCGTTCCAGCAGCTCTACATCCTGACTCGACACACCAAACTGACTCGACACTGCCCTGTCCATCGATGTCGACTGGCTTCACTTCCTTGGACTTTATGTGTTTCTTAACTAATAGCATAACCCCTCCTCCCCTCCTGTCCTGTCTATCCTTTTTATACACATTGTATTCCCCAAATTCCAGTTCTGCGTTACTTATATCAGTGTGACACCACGTCTCTGATATCCCGACAATATCTGCCTTTGATGTTTTGAGCAATACCTCAAATTCATCAAATTTATTTACCAAACTCCTAGCATTGGTGTACACGCAGGTATGCATGCACCTGTTTCTGTTCTTAGCTACCCTAACACAACCTATGTGTTTACTTGTACCGCAATGACTCCCAGCAGTCTCTGAAATATCCTGCATCTTGTTTTTCAGGCTTCTGCTCATTTCAATAGAAGCAGTGCAAGAATCACTTCCACCTCTGCCAGTGGCTACTGTTAATCTATTATTCCTTGTATCCCCCCCCCAACTAGCAGTTTTCCGTCCTACCTAACATTGCCTCGACAGCATCAGCAAAAATTCTTGCACCCTTTCTATTTAAGTGTATCCCATCCCTGTAGAAGCAATCTCTCCTGTTAACAAGTACAGTCCAGGCTGAAAAAAATTCTACCCCTTGAGCCTTGCACAATCCCTCCAGGGCCGAATTGATCGACAAGGCTCTCATCATATACTCCCTCCTATCGTGTCTGGGTAGAATTGCAGACACTTTCAAATTCAACCCTAATTCACGGCTTTTTTTCAACAGTGACCTGTACTTGCTAAGTAATTCTGCCGGTCTCCTACTCTTAATATCATTAGTGCCAACGTGTACGACTATATCACCTTTTGTGCCCTTAAAAGATTATATCCGCTCTACAACGTCATCAACCTTTGCCCCTGGCAGACATACGCTGGTCCTATTCCACCTATCCTTTTTACAAAGCATATTCCCCGTTTCCCTGACAATAGAGTCACCAACAACTACTAGTTCCTGTGGGACCAGCGCATTCTGCCTAGGGGGCTGCCTCTGTGTTGCCTGATGACCAAGTGCAAGCTCTGGCGTTGATGTGGGCAGCTGAGAGCTTGATGGGCCCCTCAATTTATTTCCTTCGAGGGCATCCACCCTGTCCTTCAAGCTCTCATAAAGGCCCATAACAACGCTGAGTTGTCGCCTGATTTCCTTGCACTCCTTACATCGTGCACACACAAAGTCATCCCCCTTGGCATTATCATGTCCCGTACCCGACTGCTCCGCAAACAGTGCATTTTAAAAGACTGTGATTCAGAGGGCAACTGCCCCCCTCAGTTCTCCCCTGAACCACAGCACTCCCATTAGCTTGAGCCTTTTGCTTTTCTGCTCTGGTCAGAGTCATGATTCCGATTTAATCCAATAAAATTTCAAAACAAAAATTAAATACTCAAGATATATCCCAAAACAGTTATGTTTTTTTTTTTCGGTATCTAGTGTTTTCTACGAGTTCCCTTTATACAACTTCCATATCACGTGTACCACTATAGTTATGTATTAATTATTTGTTACGATTAAGTCGTTATATATATATATATATATAGAGTTAAAAATACACTTTAATTGACAATAAAGTTTATCAAGATTAATAGATTTACTGATTAACTGACAATATTATATTATGCACTATACTACACTAAGCTTATGCTATCGTGTAAAAATGGCGGGAATTCTCGAAAGGTACTTCTACGAACTCATAAGTATTGATTAGCTTCCAAATCTCACTATCTCAATTTAGAATAAACTAAGGATCCTGACTAGGTCTATAATCTACTTATAGAAGATAATTTTATATAACAATTGGTTAATAAATCGACTAAATTTGGTTAAAAAAAGACCTCTCGTTCAATTTGTAACACGTGGATTTGATACCGTTACCGATACTAAGTAATACCTACAAAATCTCTGTCTAAGTTAAACTTTAAACTAAGTATCGTAACTAGGAATATAAAGCTACTCTAGAAAATAAGTTAATATGACAATTCAAGCTAATAAATCAGGAAAACTTCTCTGTTCCAAGAGCTTCAAGGAGCTTCGTCCGCACAGGCTAACCTCGAACCCAGACTCCCCTATGTTGCCTGGTGCATAAGAGTGTGTTCTGGCATTGAGCTGGGCAGCTAACTTGATGCCCCCCCATTTTAATTCCTTTGAGGGCTCTTCAAGCTCTCATAGAATTCACCTGACTCTTCAAGCTGTCATAGACGCCCATCAGAACGCTGAGTTGGTGCCTAATTTCTTCACATTCTCTGCACCTAGCAGACACAAAGACATCCTCTATGGTTAGACCATGTCCTGTTCAAGAGAGATCCGCAAACGTGTCGCATTTTGCACTTTTTTTTAGACTGTGATGCATTGGAGAATCGTCCACTATGGTCCTCCCGCGAACCACAGCACTTTCGCTAATTTGCGCAAGTTGCTTTGCTGCTCTAGTTTGGGCATGATTTCCGTTTAAATACAATTTAGTTAACAATAAAAATTAAAATGATTTATAAATTTAATTGATTAATTGCCAATCCTAAACTAAGCTAACAGATTCCTGCTACAGTGCTATGTATTGTGCTATCTAGTTTCATGTTATGCCTTACACTACCAAGTTCGAGATATATGTAATGCTATTCCGTATCGATACTACACTGTTCCACAGAACTTTCTGGTATAATGTGCTCTTGCCTAATCAATATACTCGTGGATCACTCAGCCTCCAGCAAGCCAGCACATTACGAGGTCTATCCAGAAAACTCTGGGTTTCAAATGATCTATCTAGCAGTTTAAATTAGGACAAAATAATCTAGTGTTCTAAATTTACTCCGAGAAGTAGAGAGCAAATTGCAACATCTAGACGCGCTGTGATTTTTCACCCAGAGGTCCCTCTTAGATAACGGGGCCCCAGAATGACCGCATTTAATGGCTCTTTAAATAGCTCCTAAAACTAGTGTATAAGTAAGGTGTGTCTAGAGAATGGCCATCAGACAAGATTAATCCAACAAAACATGATTTAATATACATTACTCAATACAGGGATATTGTCACAACTAAAATGAAACAGTAATTTGTATATATGTACATTGGTTCTAGAGATTACCTCAAAACATCTCTGTCTGGTTCATCGTTTTCATGAACCGGATATGAATAATGTGATAATAAATCAATCCATGAACAGTAAAGGCTCATAACTTCCCAATACTGTCATAATAATCTGATAGTGTACATCTTTATCAAGGTGCCACCTTTTGAGGAGTCATGTGGGAAGTAAAAGAAAGACTACTTGATAAAAAGGTGGGTGCTTGTGTTTCAGGGGTTATATTCTGTCTAATTTAATTAAATATTGACTTACCCGAAAACAATGGAGTTTTCTCCTGGCCTCCCAGCTCTCTGGAACGATTCATGGGAAAACGCTTCATTATTTTCCTTTTTACTCTCGTCAGAGAAAATAGCCTTTTTCCTATATGTCAGCTCCAAAAAACTATATATCAGCTCCAAAACACTGCTTCGCAACCACTATCAATTCTTCCTCTTCTTCTTTTTCCCCCTTCTTATATATATATCCTTCTTATTTCCCCTTCTCCTTTGGTATTTCCAAAGGCCTGCCCTGATTCACGGGTTAATTTTTACCGGGGCGGGAAAATGGATTCGTAAAACTAAGATGCTTCTGAAACCCAAACTGCTATCAAAACGAATAGACATTGACGAGGGGTCATCAAGAGAATTATTATATTAGTGTCGCCTTGCATTTCCAGACAATCAGACCTAGACTCATCTTTTCTCAATAGGGGGGTCCTCGTAATACAAACACGGGCTAAATACCCGGTTCAAGTTACGATCGGACAATATTCTCTTTTCGAAACTGTTCTTTCTCCGCCCGCAATCGTAACTCTTGCTCCCTGTTTTTATATAGACATTGCGTAACACACTGGTCCGAGCGCTTGAGCTATATATCTCTCGTCATCTTTGAGTCGGACATCTGATATCAGTCTAATTGTTACGATCTACGCACTCATGCCTAACAAGCGCACAGCAAGGCAAAAGAAACAAACATTCTGAAAGAGAAAATGTTATTCTATGCCTATATGTAGTGGCAAAAGTATAAGACAACTGCTCTCTTTCTCTCTCTGGGACTGTACGCACCAAGTGAAAATGAAGACAATTTCACACACCTCCATCCTACCAGCTAAAAAAAAACCAAATTTTTAAAAAAAATTAAAATTTTTTTTTTTCTGTTTGATGAGGTAAAAGGAAAAGGAGAGGAAAAGAAAAGGGGAGAACTTACCTGCATGGCTCCTCTTACACACTTGTGTTAACATGTAAAAAAAAGCAACTTAAGTAACTCTAAACAAAGAAATGTCTTTCACACCATAAATCTTCAAATATCTTGGGTTGTCTGAGGGTAGGTCACATATATTAAAGTTTGTGAGTTGTTGTATTCAAAGACTTTGGTTAGTGCACTTTCAATTACTCCTGATTTGTAGAAGGTTCACCTGGATATAACTAATAACTCAGGAAAGTCATAATTTGACACGACTGCAAGACAGTCCATCACTGCTCTGTAGGCTCACTGAAGGTTTACTCCTTCCAGAACTTTTTTGCATAAAATCGAAGCAATTGATGCTGGTACAGGGCACTCCTCACTAGTGTCCGCTCGATGTAGTGCATTACATGAAACATCAAGAAAACACAGTGTCATTATCTGTATCTTTTAAAACTGATATAGTTAACATAGAATGATGCACTCTAAGTCCTTTTAAACAATCTATGATTAATAATACACTAAATACAGATTGATTTTTCAGGTAATATGGTTCAGTAATACCTTCATTAGTGTGAAAAGAAATTTGAAGTTAATAACAGACCTTTAAAACAATACCTAATATACATATAAGGTTACTCACTAGGTATGAATATATACAAGGATGAATACAAGGCCAGTTAGGTATTCCCTGAAATATATGACCAGGGCTAGCCATACAACAACATATATCAAAATTTGTTAAGCCATGATAACATATACGACTATAAGATTATAATATGTGGTTACAACAGTATAATATATGACTATAAGATTATAAGATGTGGTTACAATAGTATGATATATATGACTATAAAATTATAAGATGTGGTTAGAATAGTATAATATATATGACTATAAAATTATAAGATGTGGTTACAATAGTATAATATATATGACTATAAAATTATAGCTTCTCACTCCCACCATTCAGGTATTAAAATTGGCCTCACCTTCACAATACCTTGAAACTCTGCCCATTGGGCTTGGACCCCCACTGCATGGACAGCGCATTAATGTCCGGGTGTTCCCATGGGCATTTAAATGTGTGATCCCTTAGCGATGGAAGCTTATTAACGGCGGACGATCAAACTCTTGAATATTTATTACTGTTTTAAATGGAAGGGCCTCCTGTAAACATTTAGATTTTACTCTACTATCTGTGATCACAACTTGGTAGGGCTCTAGTAGTAGGCTGACCCATAATCCGAAACCTGGGAAGGATAATGTTCCTGGTTGGAGGATGCCGGCCATAGTCTGGCAATCACAGGTGACAATTGCAATTTCTTCGGGCGCCAATGGACCAACTGCACCCCTCAAAAAACGGACCTCCACCAAAACCCAATTGGCAGAAGGGACCGTCAGGGTTCTAATAGGACGTCTGGTGGAAATAAATTCTTGTGAGGAGCATCTTATGAGGGTCGGTTGATCACAGGGGAACTGCTCCGATGTCTCATGGAAAAATTGCCTTGACAGTGGGGAGTCATCTCTCTGTAACCTCTTTGCTGATTGTGGCCCCTGTGATGGACGTCTATGATGGCGAGCTGTCGGTATTCGAGGGGTCACCAACGAGACAGTCCCATAGCGCTCCTGATATGGTTTTTTTGGAGGGGAAAGGGTAGTTGAGCCCCTCACCAGTTGTGCTATGTAGCGGAAACATGCCCATATTCTCTTCACTAGAAGTGCCAACGAAGTAACTGCAGGTGGGAAACAGTAGCAAAAAAAAATATGAGCATAAAGAGATAAAATATATATACAGGCATACCTCGATTAACGAATAGGATGCGTTCCACGAAATTACTTCGTTAAGCGAAACTTCGTTTTCAGAGGTAAAAATACTATGGCCAGAATAGGGATACGTTCCTACGTAAAGAAAATGAAAGGCTTTTTTTCGAACAAAGAAAAGTTTTATTAAATAAACAGTCAACTTACATACAAAGTGAAATCACATTTTAAAATATGAGGTTAAAGTTGATTGTTTATGCTTTTTTTCTCTTTCATTTAACAATTGCCTATACGGAGTTATTGCATTTAACACTGATCGCTTAACTATAACACTTCTTCCTAAATCAGGATCATTTTCACAAAAAAAAATTTAAAACGTTTTCAATGTCATTTAAGCACCTTTTTAAATCTTTGGTTGCTAACACTTTTTCGGCAGGAACTTCTTTAACTTCGCCTTCATTATCTTTGTCTTCGTTGCTAACAAGGTTTTCTAAATCTTCCACTGAAAAACCATCATCTTCTGCATTCAATAAATTTCTAACATCCTCTTCATCGACATTTTCGAAACCTATTGATTGAGCCATCTGGATAACTTCATTTCTAATTTCTTGGATGTTATTTTCTTCTTCTAGTATAACTTCTGGCCATATTTTGCGCCAAACTCCATTTAAGCATTTCTTAGTGACTTCTTTCCAAGAACTATCAATGTTTTCAATTGCATTTTTAATGGTGTAGTTTTTCCAAAAGGTTTTAACTGTCATTTCCTCTTTATCCTCTAGTTCAGGTAAATTGCTTAAAATTTGACGCAGATAATAAGCTTTAAATGATGCTATTACTCCCTGATCCAATGGTTGAATCAGGAAAGTTGTGTTTGCTGGAAGAAACACAACTTTGACAGGAATGCATGTGTCCAACGTGTTAAGATCAGTAGGATGTCCCGGAGCATTGTCTAACAACAAAAGAGCTTTTTCTTCAAAGTTGTTTTTTTTGACAATACCGTTTTACTCCAGGACAAAAGTGGTTAACAAACCAATCAGTAAATAACTCCTTGGTAACCCACGCTTTTCTATTTGCTTTCCATATTACAGGTAAATTCATTTTTATGTTACCTTTTAACGCCCTCGGATTTTCTGAATGGTAAACTAATAACAATTTTAATTTATAATTGCCAGAGGCATTTGATCCAAAGAGTAACGTTAAACGGTCTTTGGCTGCTTTGAACCCAGCAGCTGATTTTTCTTCAATAGAAAGCTTTTTGTTGGTAGCCGTTTCCAGAACAAACCGCTTTCGTCAACATTGAACACCAAATTTGGTGGAAAATTTTCACGTTCAATTATTTCCTTTAGTTTTTCTGGAAACTTATTTGCAGCTTCTCCTGTTAATTTTACACTATGAATCCTGGCCCGTTTTTTTAAATTTCTCGAACCAACCACGAGAAGCCCTAAAGGTTTCCGTAATTTCTTCAGTTTGTTTAGATTTCAGGTGATTAAACAAAAATAATGCTTTTTCTTGAATCACCATTTGACTTAAAGGCATATGACGTTGTGACATATCATCTATCCACAAACTTAACATTTTCTCCATTTTTTCTAAAATTGGATTCCTTAAGCGAGTTAATTTTGCCGCTGTAACATCTGTACAATTCTGAGCAGACTGTTTTATTTTTTCTGATTGACTTAGTATGGTTGTTAAAGTTGATTGCGCTAATCCTAAAGAATGTGCCACATCGGATTTTCTTTCGCCGCTTTCAACACGTCGTACGATATTTAGTTTAGTTTCCAAAGAAATTGCTTTTCTTTTCTTTGATTCTGACATTTTAATTAACTAAAACAAAAATGTTTCTATTAAAATTTACAAAATCTACGTTATGTAATGCTACAAAGAACCTACGTCGATTATTGCAATGCGCCACACTGAAACAACGTCAATCAGGTAAACAACAACTAAATTATGCGATTGACGCGCAAAACTGTTATAACAGACACGCCCGCAGCTCGGAAATACGTAACGAGTGGCCATCAGTCACCAATCGAATGATTGTCGGGCGTTGGTCTTAAATTGGAATATTTTTTTATGTTAAATGGGGCTTGAAATTGCCGACTTCGTTATATCGAGGCTTCGTTATCAGAGGTAACGTTAACCGAGGTATGCCTGTATATAATCCATTCACTCACTCCTTCTTCTCTCGAGTCTAAGTTTCAAACGAAAGATTTGCTTCATTTACTCTTTAAAAAAAAAGACTTTTGATGCTACTTGTACTCCTCATCTTCACTTCTCAGTTCTTCTTTTTTTTCTATCTCTCAACCTCGAAAACACTTTCTTCACCCTTTTGTTCTTCTCCTTATTACTTATTTTTTTCAAAAAACTTTGATTTATTTACGACAGCATGACATGCACGAGGAAACCACGAAAGTTCCCAATAGAGCCATAGATATCAGTATAATAGGTATTTTGATCCATGAAATGAAACTTCCCTCAATTAGTTGATGAAACCAAACTGACCATGGTGATTGACCAGAAGAGTAACTTATGAAAAGTTTGGGTGGTTTACCTGTAGCGCTGGATCTTCTAAGCAAAATTCAATGTCTTTACAAGCTGTAATAGTTTGAGCAACTAAACACAAGTTCTCATTATGGCATTTAACATCGGTTTTAAATCGAATAGTGTAAGTGGTTGTTTCTTGGGTCAACTTAACTGATCTTGTAGCTATTATAATATGCTTTGAAAGCTCACAGTAACTGTTCCTGAAAGGCATGTAGAAAACGCTTGGAATGTGAGAGTAGTCAATTTATCACATGCAAAACACCCAACTGGTTTGGTAATCTCTTCTACAAATTTAGGACACACTGTATGGGTTTCCAAATAAAATTCAAATTCAGAAAATGATAGGACTAATGTTAATGGGGCTGATTGTATCATCTTTGATGTAAGTCTGCCAGAAGATTCAGTCTCTAACTGGTGTGACATTTGCGTTTTTGGGAGTTTATTAATTTTGCCAGCCACCATCTGTTCCAAATAAAACTCACTTTTTTGACAATGAACTTTTTCTTCATAAAATTGACATTGAATCATCTGGTCGTCGAAAATAAACTGCTTAGACACACTATGATTAGCTTGGATGTCTCCAATCTCGCCATATTTAGGTCGTGACACCAAAGCTGCCTGATCTAAGTAGGCTTCGCTATTATCGCCAACTCTTACAATTAGATGATGTTCCAAAATGTCAGTGGGCTGATCAAACGCTCCCAGCACCTGAATTTCAATGTTGTCTCGTGTAATAGCAAAGTTATTCAATGTTATGGTTTCTGCAGTTTCATTAGCACGGGTCTGCACTTCCACTATGTATCTACAAGAAACTCCTTCAATTTTTCGTACTTCATATACGCGTGTAAAATCTGGGACCAACCAAACTCGATAATGCAAACAAGGCTGGCTGCCTATGATATGGCAATTCAAACCACTTTCTCCTGCAATGCAATTTGTGATTCCAGGCCAGCTCAATGATTCCTTTGTTATCGCTTGAAAGGAGTAGCCTGGAATGCAATGTAGCTCCCATGCGCAATAAGCATTTTGAGGGCAAGCTACCTGACTTATAAGATGCAATTCTGTAGGGAAAGTGTAATACATTTGTTTTGTCTGCCAGTGACATTGTACTTGCTTAAAAGTTAACTGTAACTGGAAAAAAGTTTGCTCAGTGTCAGATACGAACCACAGGCACTGTTTGTACTTCAAGTTTAACAAAGTGACACGGGCTCTAGTTGAGACTTTGCATGGTCGAGACAAGTCTGCTTGACATTCCTTCACTTTAGCATGCAAAATCTGATGATTGGTACATGTTGAATCAACTAAAAGTATGAGTGCTGATATATACAAAAGCAAATGTATGGGTGCAATACGCACAAGTGGCCTCGGTTCCACAGGAACATGTTCTTCTAAAAATTCTTGCACTCTACCAGTAGTGGTTCTGACTGCTGCACCGGCCGAAAGGCCTGCCAGGCTCGTGAGGCGGCAGGCCGTACGAAACATTCTCCACATGGCACTAATGAGCATGAAAAATCCTCTGACCATTTGTGCTACTGATTTAATGATGAATTTAAAGTACCAAACAATCATTGCTGCCAAAATACCCAATATTATGTATATTGCGTACGTTACAACAGGAGGAAAACAATGTCGATTGTTTATCAGTTCCTAACAAAAAATGCATAACAATCTCTTACATTCACTTCTTCCTGCCAAATGTATTGTTCCTTGCACTACCTTCCCTTGTTGAGATACGAACAATTCTAATGGGCCAGGGGACAATAAGAACTCACGCGGAACTTCTGCCTGTAGGGGTTCCTTATTTATTACAAACGTTTTTTCATTTCCATACTTCCTTATTATCAGAGTGCCTTTCTCTAATGTAGTAAACACTAGGTCTGTAAACATGACTTCTAATCCCTGTTCCTCAAAATGAGCTTGCTCGTCTGATAACACCTGTCTCACGTGTCTCCTCTGATGGACGTTTTCTACCGCTGGGATCAAACACATTCTATAGGAAATAATCACTGGATTTCTACGAGTCAGTAGTCCACATTCTGCCAGCCAATAAGTTTCGGCAGGCTGTCTGTGGCACATACATGAAGCCTGTTAGTCACATTCAGCTTCATAGCAGTATTCCAGACTTCCCCTGCAATGTTCCTTGCTGCATTCACAGGCTTCGCCATCTCTCTGGCACTCGTAAATGGCTGAAGTACCATTTTCCTTTGGGAATTGTTTCAGCATAAAACGTGCTGGGGAAATCAAAGTGCCATTTTTAAGAATTCTAGACACCCATTGCTTCAAGCAATTTCCACAATTCATGATTGAACAGCTGTTTTGTGGAATCAATTTACGCAAAGACACAGAGGGTTAGTCATCTCACAGACATAAACTCCATGTTTCACCTGGCACAGTTTGACATCAGCTTGACTAAACACAAAAAACATTCCTAGGATCATGATCTTCAATAAATACTTTATCTTGAAAATTGCATTTTGGTCAATACCTGAAAGCTACCCTAAAAAGAGAATAAAAAAAAAACTATCACTCTTGTGTGCCTCCCTACTCCTAAAATCATAGAGCATTTTCCTATATAATTTTTTTTTAATCTTTCCACACATCTCTGATAAGGCCTGCCCAATCAAAGCCCTTATCACTATTCTGTGAATCCAGTCTTGAAGCGAGTGGACCTAGCATCCACTGAATAGTCCTATCTATACCACTCAATTGTTCTGCTTGATCTGTAGTTCCTTGTTCTTCAGTATTTTGATCTGATGGTTGATCTTTCTGCATCTCCATTTCATGAGAGGGGCTACCCTTTTCTGTTTCCAGTCTACTGTCTGAAGCTGATTCGAAAACTATCACATCATTTTGTGATGGAGGATTTATGGATACTACATATGGTGTATGAGTAATCCTACTATGACTACGCAAATTATAACTGTGTGAGGGAGTGGGCGCCTGAACAGTTTCAATTGAATCCTCCGGCTGTCTGTTCGTCCAACCTTGATTATGATTCCTACCTGGGAGAGAAGACAATGGAATTGATACTGGTAATCTCACTATGCTCGTAGGTTGTCGTATCACTGGTCTAGAATCTACCGGTGGGATCCAGTCACCTTCTTCCACACCTGGATCATCATAGATCCATGTTTCTTTTGGCACTGCCTCTGTACCAGATTGATCTTGTAGTTCCCCATCTTCTGATTCCTGTGACTCTTCCATTCTAAGTTCAGGAAAAACTTTTCTATTTACTACTTTTGTCAATATATCAACATGTACTATCTGCTTGTCTTTTGGCTTATACAAGTTCTGTATTTCATAGTTTACTTGCGAACTCTGACTGATTACACGGTATGGACCTGAGCTTAGTCGAGCTAGCTTCTTCGTGGTACCTACTTTTACCTGAGGAGTAAAAAGGTAAACAAGACTTCCTACTCGAATATTCTTATCCACAGCTACTGCTGCTCTACGTTGTTCTTGCTTCTGCACTGCTTCCTCCAAATGTTCAGAAACAATTTCATAAGCTCTCTTAAGTCGTACACACATTTGTTCTGAATAGTTATCCATCGATGCGTAACTTTGCCTTAATTTTGCATGCCATAAATCTGAAGGTAACACTTAAATCTCTGCCATAGATTAAAAAATTGGGGGATTCTTGAGTAGCACTATGAGTTGCAGCATGATATACAGCCACAGCCAATGGTACCACCTGGTCCCAATCTGACTGGGTCTGATTTACGACATGGGATAAAATGTTAGTTAAAGTGTGATTCAAATGTTCAACTTTCGCGTTTCCTTGTGGGTGGAAACTAGATGTATGGAGTTGGTGAATGTTCAATTTCTCACACACTTGTCGCAGCAATGAGGACATGAAGTTTGTACCTTGATCAGTGAGAATGTATTTAGGTATTCCATGTCTTGCAATCACATTGTTTATAAATGCTGTGGCTACTTCATCTGCCTTCTGAGTTTGGAGTGAAATTGCTTCAACATAACGAGTGAAATTATCCACTGCTAACAATAGATATTTGTGTCCTCTCAAGGACATAGGAAGTGGTCCTAGGATATCTAATGACGCACCCAAGGTGAATTTTCAGTGGGAACTCTCATCAGAGCTGCTTTGGCTTTTGGGATTGTAACCTTTATGTTCCATACATGATGGACATGACTCAATATAGTTCCTTACATCTGAAAACGTCCCAATCCAAAAAAAATTCTTCCTGAGTTTCTCCGTCTTCTGTAGCGCAAGTGACCACCACTAAGAGCGTTGTATGGCATGCTTTCAATACCTCTGTCTTCAAGCCAACGGGGACTACTAATTGTTCTGTTGGCTCTTCTCTTGGTCGCTCCAGGGTCAGATAAAGTGTAGTGATATAGTATTCCCTCTTTAGATAACTAGAAGGAATTTGGGATTTTTGCTGATGCCTGGGGTATTCCTTCCAACTGTTAAATTAATTTTGTAAAACTGGATCTTCTCTTTGCAGGGTTTTAATTAAATTTCTGGTTTGTTGCTGGGGCATCACCAGTGACTCCATGGTTAAATCAGCTGATATGGGAGCAACTAACTCAGTTGTTTTAGCCTTCCTTGGCCTTTTTTTCTCTTCATCCTCTTCTAACACTAGCCTCGAAAGAAAATCTGCATTTGAATGTACTTTACCAGGACAGTACTGAATTTGGAAGTCGTATTCTTGTAAAAGCATGCTCCATCTCGCTAAGCGGGTGGACGGATTCTTCAAATTGAGCAAATAACTCAAAGGTTGGTGATCTGTTATCAGGGTGAAATGATTGGACACTAAAAAAGGTCTCAACTTTGTTACTGCGAAAACAATAGCCAAAGCTTCTTTCTCTGTCGTACTATAATTCAATTCTGACTTCTTTAATAGTCTAGAAGCATAGGCAACTGGCTGTCTCGTATCCTCATCCATCTGAAGCTCGAGACAGGCCCCTATACAGTACGACGAGGAGTTAGTTGATAAGACAAATGGTCTTGTGAAGTCAGGAAAAACCAACAGAGGTTCAGTTGTCAAGGCAGTTTTAGTTGATCAAAAGCTTGCTGCGTGGAACAGTCCCAAACAAAAGGTGTTT
The DNA here is from genome assembly GCF_048544385.1 of Mastigoproctus giganteus. Classification (NCBI taxonomy): domain Eukaryota; kingdom Metazoa; phylum Arthropoda; class Arachnida; order Uropygi; family Thelyphonidae; genus Mastigoproctus; species Mastigoproctus giganteus. The sequence goes on from NC_143581.1 coordinate 141,081,230, forward strand.
CTTTTTTTTTGTTAGCGAAGTGAGGAGTCTCGCTATCTCCGCATAATTGGGAATGAATTTCCTGTAGAATCCCGCCATTCCGAGAAACGATCGGACTTGTTTGATCGCTCTGGGCTGTTTAGTCTCGAACTGTGGCCAAGTTTTCGGGATTTGGACGAATGCCGTCGCTGCTCACCAGGTGGCTAAGATAACAAATTTGTTGTTTACCAAATTCACACTTTTTAGGCTTTAATTTTAGGTCATAGTCTTTCAGACACTGGAAGACCATCTGCAGCTTGGCAAGCTATGAATCCCAATTTCCTGAAGCTATGATTACGTCATCGAGGTAAGCGAATATCGATTGATTTTCCAGGCCAGAAAGCACCAATGACATAGTTCTCATGAACGATGCCACTCCGTTACGAAGGCCAAAAGGCATTCGGGAAAATTCATAAGGATTCACCAGTGGTGAAAGTGGTTTTGTGGCGATCGGCGGGGTGCACTTCAATTTGGTGGAAACCACTTTGCAAATTCGAGAAGTTGAAGAATTTCATTCAAATCCGGGACAGGATATGCATTGGAAACCATTTTCGAATTAAATCTCTGAAAATCCACACAAAGCCTATACGATTTGTCCTTTTTGCGAACCAAAACAATTGGCGCTGAATATGGGGAGTTGCTGGGTCTAATGATGTTTGCCTCCAAGTTTATTCACCTGCCTTCGAACTTCATCTTTCAACAAGAAAGGAACTCTATAAGCTGGCTGCTTAACTGGTATATTGTCTGTCAGTTTAATTCTATGTTTAAATACCTTTGAATTTCCTAGCTGAGCACTTGGCAAAAACATCTCTATATTCATACAACAAGTCTGATAGTTTGTTTCTGATCACCGGTCAAATGATCAAGATCAAAATCTTTTAAAGTCACAGGAGATGTCTTATTTTCCTCTACTTCCTTACCTGCAAAAGTAACTGGATTATTTTCAACCCTTTCCAAACTAGCAATTCCCATCCCCTTTGGAAGATGTAAAGGCTCAGTCGACAATTTGCCACCGGGACTGATACCAATCCATCGGACCGTACTTTGTCCACTGAACAACGGACAGCTAAGTGTTCACGACCTAGGTTATAATTAGGCTCTGTTAACACAAGTTGTTCTGTGGAAACAGCAAGCTGGTTACAATATGCTGTCACAACCCTTTCGGAAGATGCTGGTAGCACATGTTTACATGTGAGCTTAGCTACCACTGGTTTAGAACTCATAATTCGTTCCCTAACACCTACTTCTCTTAAACAAATATTCAATGGAATTGATCGAACCATTTTTTTTGCCTAAGTCAATTATGAAAGAAAAACGTCTCAAAACATTCAATCCTAATATAGTGTCATACTGTCCTTTGAAATTTCCATTAGCTACCAAAACATTTTCTTGAAAACTTGCTCTGTCCAGCTTAAGGTTTACTGTAACTTCAGTATGGATGGGTACTACATACCCCGAAACACCGGTTACAGTCAAATTGGGAGCCCTTGGATTTAGAGATTTATCATGATTAATTCTATTAAATAAGTCTGTGCTCATTAATGTTATGCTCGCACCTGTATCCACCAAAAATTTAGCCTCAACATTTTGAACTGATCCCATGATCAACGGTAATTGAGAATCGTTATCTAAACACTCCATGTTGTACCTTTTTGTGGTTGGTATAAGATTTATCTCTATAATAATTCTGACCTGGTAAAACAGTTCTATGACGCTGATAGTCCCTTCTATTTCCTTCAGACCCCCGTTTATGTCAGAAATGTCTATCTTGTCTGTAACTTACATTGCCTACCTGGTTCATTGACCTACCAAAAATCGCTTTAGGGTGAGTTTGTACCTGATTAAACTCATTTCTAGGTATTTCTTTTCCTACCCCTGTGTAAGAGTTCATATTAGTCCTATTTCGATTATTATAATACATTTTGTTTGCATTTCTAACCCCATTTCGATTAAAATTACCACTTTGTGTATTAACATAAGGCGTCCGATATTTTGGTAACGCAGTGTATTCGCCCGCTCCGTGACTCATGCACAGATGGTTGGGATAATTTGGCATCGGTCGTGAGCTGCTGCAGCGACCAGCAGCCGCATAGCTTCTTTCTGCATGGTACATAGGATTATAGTATACATGCTTCCTTGCATATCACGGAGCAAAATTGCGTTTCTCCAATCGGGACAATTCATTGCCTTTGCCGCCTGAGGGTATAGCGTCTCTTCATTCTTCAGACTGCGAATACATAATTTTGACATCATTCCATTTCGTAAATTGGCATTCGTAAATTTTTACAAGTAGCATTACTTACAGCTAAGGCTTTAAATGATTGTTTTAAGTCTACTATTTGATCTTGTAAAGGTTTAATAAATTTTTCGAAATAATTTTCCTGCTGGCTACCGACTTCTCCACTATTAGATTGACTATAGATGGCATTGACTGGTCTGTGTTTTGTTTCTGTAAGTTCATTTATCTCCTCACGTTTCGAGATCAGAATTGCCTGCTGGAAAGTTAATGGATTTTGTGAAAGCACCATTCTTTTAATTTTATACGAAACACCCCTAACGAATTGGGCCAACATTGCCTGAACTAAAATCATTTTTGCCTCGAGTTTCATTCTGTATGTTGAACGCCTTTCTTGCCAAATTCGTAATTCTGGCGCCAAAACTAGCCACATTTTCCGTAGGTTTTTGCACAGTATTAGCGAATTCGCTTAAGCATGTGACTATGGGTTCCATTTTTCAAAATGGGCCAAGAAAGCATTTTTGAACACGCTATAATTTTTTCCTTACGTAATTCAATGGATTGTGCTAGAAATTCCGCTGCCAATGAACGAAATTTTGATTTCAAAACGGCGATCATTTCGGAATTTCGCCAAGCCGCTAATTCCCTTATGCTTTCTAAAGTTTCAAAAAAAATATTGGACAGATGGGCCTTCATCTGTACCAAAAAATGTAACACCAGACCCAGGTAACCTGCGATATTAGCCACATGCGGCCCGTCAGATCCGGGAGGGGATTGTGTTTGTTGCGTATCAAACAATGCAGTAGGAAGGTGGGTTGAAGTTTGTGGGATTTGTTCTTCCATGTTGGATTTATAAGTGTCTATGTTAAATTAAGTGACTATTAATATTTGAGTAAAATTTTGGGGTGGAAGGGTCCCTCCAAAATAGTGTACTTACCTTTATGTAGCTGAAACAGAATTAAATTGTTAGTACTGAGCAATGCTAAAAAAAAATGAGTTTCTAACAGCAACTAGAGTTTTTTTTTTTTTTTTTTAATTTATTATTACTATTTGTTTTGACACATCAGTTAACTACTTCTAAATGCTTCTGGTTGCTAAGTGTTACTGCTATGTATGTACTTGAGGACTGTGTTATTTGTATTGCTGAAAAAGAAAACGAAAATTAATTAAAATGCCTCTAACCATTCTCTGTATACACACAAATTCACTAGTGGGACGTTTTCCCTTTCTTTCTATTACAACAGTAATCCCTTTTATGTTGTCTTCTATTCACTAGTTTCTCCTGGTGTGACTCTGCTCTTCGGATTACAGTAATCCCAGTTACTCACAAGCTTTCATATAAAAAAGAGGCTTTTCATCCCGCAAAAGCACATTTCATCCTGGTCACGATTAGCAACAGTGTTCCACAGAATTTTCTGGTATAACGTGCGCTTGCCTAATCAATATACTCGTGGATCACTCAGCCTCCAGCAAGCCAGCACATTACGAGGTCTATCCAGAAAACTCTGGGTTTCAAATGATCTACCTAGCAGTTTAAATTAGGACAAAATAATCTAGTGTTCTAAATTTACTCCGAGAAGTAGAGAGCAAATTGCAACATCTAGACGCGCTGTGATTTTCACCCAGAGGTCCCTCTTAGATAAGGGGGGCCCCAGAATGACCGCATTTAATGTCTCTTTAAATAGCTCATAAAACTAGTGAATGGCCATCTAGAGAATGGCCATCAGACAAGATTAATCCAACAAAACATGATTTAATATACATTACTCAATACAGGGATATTGTCACAACTAAAATGAAACAGTAATTTGTATATATGTACATTGGTTCTAGAGATTACCTCAAAACATCTCTGTCTGGTTCATCGTTTTCATGAACCGGGTATGAATAATGTGATAATAAATCAATCCATGAACAGTAAAGGCTCATAACTTCCCGTACTGTCATATTAATCTGATAGTGTACATCTTTATCAAGGTGCCACCTTTTGAGGAGTCATGTGGGAAGTAAAAGAAAGACTACTTGATAAAAAGGTGGGTGCTTTTGTTTCAGGGGTTATATTCTGTGTCTAATTTAATTAAATATTGACTTACCCGAAAACAATGGAGTTTCCTCCTGGCCTCCCAGCTCTCTGGAACGATTCATGGGAAAACGCTTCATTATTTTCCTTTTTACTCTCGTCAGAGAAAATAGCCTTTTTCCTATATGTCAGCTCCAAAAAACTGTCAGCTCCAAAACACCGCTTCGCAACCACTATCAATTCTTACTCTTCCCTCTTCTTATATATATATATATCCTTCTTCTTTCCCCTTCTCCTTTGGTATTCGCAAAGGCCTGCCCTGATTCACGGGTTAATTTTTACTGGGGCGGGAAAATGGATTTGTAAAACTAAGATGCTTCTGAAAGCCAAACTGCTATCAAAACGAATAGACATTTACGAGCTGTCATCAAGAAAATTATTATATTAGTGTCGCCTTGCATTTCCAGACAATCAGACCTAGACTCATCTTTTCTCAATAGGGGGTCCTCATAATACAAACACGGGCTAAATACCCGGTTCAAGTTACGATCGGACAATATTCTCTTTTGAAACTGTTCTTTCTCCGCCCGTAATCGTAACTCTTGCTCCCCGTTTTTATATAAGTATTGCGTAACACACTGGTCCGAGCGCTTGAGCTATATATCTCTCGTCATCTTCGAGTCGGGCATCTGATATCAGTCTAATTGTTACGATCTACGCTCTCACGCCTAACAAACGCACAGTAAGGAAAAAGAAACAAACATTCTGAGAGAGAAAATGTTATTCTATGCCTATATGTAGTGGCAAAAGTATAAGATGACTGCTCTCTCTCTCTCTCTCTGGGACTGTACCCACCAAGTGAAAATGAAGACAATTTCACAACACAATGGTAGTAAGTTTCGAATTGTACCAGTTTTACCGATACTAAGTAATAACCCACAAAATCTCTATCTAAGTTCAAAATAAGCTAAATATTGTAAGTAGGAATATAACCAACTTCCAGAAAATAAATTAATATGCCAATTTAGTCAATAAAATGGTAAAAATTTAAGAAAAACTCTATTTGCTGGAGCCATAAAAACTTTGCCTGCACCGAGCTAATCTTATTATTATTATTATTAGTCATATGATGCAAGGAAGCCTGAGGCTTATGCTGCACCAGCCAAAAAAAAATTCCTGTGTTACCCTGAGAGAGAGAGAGAGAGAGAGAGAGAGAGAGAGAGAGAGAGAGAGAGAGAGAGAGAGAGAGAGAGAGAGAGAGGAATCACCAAGAAAGCAAGAAAGAGAAGAACAATGATATCCAGCTCAGGACCCTGGGTTTGCCAAGCCCATACTCACCATATGTGAGCCCCTGGGTTAATTCTTTGGGTTTGCAGAAAACCGCTGGCACTGCCCAAACAAGCAAAACTATGTCCATACCTATGTTTAAAGACTAGTTATTCGAGTCTTTAACAACTGTAAAAATTCCTAGAAAACGTGTGAACAGACTCAACTGTGGAGGAGCAAGTCATTCAATATCTGGAATGCATTATCAAGTGCAAAAAATAATCTCTAAACGATGGATCAATTAACCTCTGCATTTAATGTGGGAACGTCAAGTCACAAAGTATCAGTACCTGTTTCATGCGAAGATCCCTACAAATAATGGAAATTTATAGGGATGCCATTGATCTTGAACACCAACCTGAAAATATGGTTGCATTAGTGCCAGGAACGAAAAGGATGGACTCAGAGAACTGGAGGATGGCGCCTCCTCCAGTTCTCTGAGTTGGGCAGGAGCAGCATTGCATAACACACGCTTCTTGATTAGACCGGGTTCGAGCCCGTGACCACCAAATACGGAGGATGCGGAAAGGTCAGGGAATGACCACCGCATAACCCTGGAGGAATATGGCCTTAGTTGCTAATGCTCCTAAAAACCAAACAACAGAGAACTGGAGGCAAGTAGTGTTGTGATGAGTCCAGATTTATGCATTTCAGCATGGATGGAACAGTGCATGAATCGAAAAAAAAAAAACACCGTCATGTATTTTTTCACTGCACACTGTTGGAGGAGATATAATGTGGCAGCATATGTTTAGTTCCTGATCCAACTGGCGGACATCATAAATGTCAAAGATTTATATGAATATTACTGCTGATCAGGTACCCTGCAAAGTTACATGCTTACTCCTATCAGGGCCGCTGCGACCCTGTGTGCCGCCATTAAGCTAAATCAAATTTGTCACTCCAAAATATTTGGATTAAAAAATAAAATAAGGCGTAAATAAAATAGCATTCATTTATTAAATGCGAAAATAATTACAAAATATCTCACACATAAAATAATGAAACAAGCAAAAATAACAGAATCATTCTGAAATTCTGGAAATAAACTTTAAATTCTCTATCACAATAATAAAATAAAAAGGAAAATTATAATTTAAAAATATATATATACATATGTTTCCTTGCTCTAAGAAATGTGAATTTGTTAATTATATCATTTATGTTTATTTTTTCCAAAAGGTCATTTTCTGTTGAAATTATTGCCAAATTAGAAAGTCGTTGTTCAGACATTGTCGATCGTAAATAATTTTAATTTTGAAAAACTCCATTCACATTAGGCAGCTGAAACTGTTAAGTTAGAAAAATTTGTAGTGCAACTGCTACATTTGGAAAAGTACCTGTAAAATCGTTTTTAAAAATATATTGTAACAATTCAAATGGAGTAATACAGTATTATTGTTAAGGGTTGTGACGAAGAATTTAAGGTACGTTAAATATGAATTATTTGTTTCGTTCACTGTGTTTGGTTTTTTGTCTAACCTGCTGTTTGCTCACTCTCATAACCCACAATCTGGAAATTACCGACGTCAGAGGCCCAATTACAATCAGAATTTGTGAAGCTAATAATTATAGAACAATTTTATCAAGTAGGGAATTTGTTTACGGCACTGAGTGCACCTCACAAGGTTCTTTGTGTGTGTGCCATATTTGGGAAAACTACATCTGCATGCACCGACTTACAGGTCTGTGCAGGGCAATATCTGTCGTCACTCAAATTTACACAGACCGGACCACACAGTCATTCAGGCGATCTGCGCTACATACACACGCTTCGGTTTGACTGCATAAACTTGGCCTGTGCAGGCAAGCCGGAGCGTCTGTAGGTACCCTAATGCATACGAAATTGGTATTATTACCGCCAAATTTGGATCCACTAAAACTGCAAATAACGGAGCTTATATCACCAAACCAGCCTCCTTGCTAATTATTCCATGTTCATTGGCGTTGCATGAGACCTGCTAACACTGGCCTCAGCTGGTTTGGCTAATGTGGGATTTGTAACAGAGAAGTACTGTTTGTCTGCATTCTGAACTCCCTGTCCCACATAGGGCATTCTGACCCTATGACTTGATAATCCCCTTAATACCAGTATCCTCTCCCCACCCAAACTTTCCATCTGGTGGACCCCACTACACCGAACCTTTTTTTCTGCTCTTAACAGTCCTCTCCCACCATGTGGTGGAGGGGTTCTTCCCACAAGGGTCCCTCTCTATCCCTTTAACTTCCAGTGGTCTTCCTATAATTCACATTCTTTATCTTCATGCCCCACATTTCCCAACACTCAACTATCATCCACACACACACTCACACTCCCTTTCCAATTAAAACTTGCATGTTCTTGCCCCCCAGACATTCCCAGGCAAGCTCAGGCAATGTCCAGGGTTTCCCCTACTAGAACCTTTACCTATACTCTATATCTGCCCACTTCCTTGTGGTAGAGGACAAGCAATAGAGGTTACATTAGGGGCCCACAGCCAAAGGCCTGGAGGAACAACATACCAGCACAACTCAATACTCAATATCCTATGCAGACTACACCAACACTCACACTATTTCTGACATTTACAGAGTTTGTATAGCGACACAAAGTATAATGGTGCCTCCGTAGCCAGGTGGGCAGGAGCAGTAGTGCGTAGCACAGGCTTCTTGATTAGACCGGGGTTCGAGCCCATAACCACCAAATACGGAGGATGCGGAATGGTCAGGCAATGACCACCACATATCCCCGGAGCAATATGGCCTTAGTTGCTAATGCTCCTAAAAACCAAATAACAACAACAACAGAGTATAATGAGCAGAATTGAGGGGTACCTGGTGCTGCTTGACAAGAAACACTATATTCTACATACTTTCATACATATTGTGCCTCATATTCATATTCTGCATCACATATCTGAGTGACACCACGTTTCTAGAATCCTAAAAATGTCCACATTTGAAGTGTTGACCAACACATCAAATTTATTTGCTATGCTCCTAGCATTGGTGTACATGCAAGCATACATGCACCTGTTCTTACCTATCATGATGCAATATAACGTTGTTATTTTTGCACCATAAAAAAATCAAATCAAACCTGTTCTTACTGTTAGTAACCCTAACACAACCATGCATTTACCTGTTCTATGATGACTCTCAGTAACCCTTGGAATCCTAGTTAAAGAAGCAGGTCATCTATACAAGACTGCAGCAATAATTCAGACACAGCATGGGTTTGTTAAGGGGAAGTCTTGTCTGACCAGTTTGATAAGATACTGAGATGTGGTCACAAGGGAACTGGATGCAGAAGATGGTTTGATATCATATACTTGGATTTCAGGGAAGCTTTTAATACTGTTGCACATGGAAGACTACTGTACAAATTGGAGCAGTATGGCATTAAGGGCAAGTTGCTACAATGAATAGGGGGATGGTTAGGTGGGGGAGGAGAGAGTGGTAATCAATGACACTGCTGTTTGTGGGCCAGTGTTATTAGTGGAGTTCCCTAGGGTTCAGTATTGGGTCCATTGTTGTTTTGTATATTTATCAATGATATTGATGAAGGTATATCAGGCTTAATGTCGAGTTTGCAGATGATACAAAGGTTGGCAGGGTTGTTAATGACAGTAAAGACAGTATGCTACTGCAACAGGATCTAGAAAAGTTGGGCAGATGGGATAAGAAGTGGGAACTGAGGTTTAACATTGACAAACGCAAAGTACTACATATGGGTAGAAGTAACCGCAGAGAAACATACCAACTGTGTGGTACTACACCCAGAGTGGTAGAGAATGAAAAAGACCTAGGGTTAATTGTGCACTCAGATAGTTTTCTGAGCAGTATTGACAGGCTGCCAGGGCAGGTCATAGGATCTTTCTATGATATACAGGAATTTTGCTAGTAGGGAGAAGAAGGTGATTATTCTTTTGTATAAGGCAATGGTCAGGCCATGCCTTGAGTACTGCATACTAGTCTGGAGACCTCATTTTAAGAAGGATGTAGAGTTGGTAGAAAGAGTACAGAGAAGTGCAACAAGAATGGTGATGGGAATTGCAGCATTTGGAGACTAGGCATCTGCAAGGTGATCTGATTGAGGTGTATAAGGCCTTGAATGGGTTGAGTAGGCTCAATACTGATGGGATTCTTTCTCTTTCTCAGATTAAGAACCTGAGGGGCATAAATTCAAATTGAGGAAGAACAGATGTTCGGAAATTTGCCTTTAGCCAGCAGGTGGTTGATTGCAGGAATATGGAAGTTGATAACTTAAATAAATTCAAGTAAGAACTGGACAAACTTTTAGAGCGAATGGTTATGTGAAATGGGAATTTTTTATTATTACATATTTCATTTTATTTTTTTGGCCGATGCTGTATAAGCTTGCTTTCTTGCATCATTTGCCTCTATTAATGCTAATGCTAATTCAGCCACAGAACTCAGTCAACATTCACATTCACATAATTATAACACCCAAACAGATTCTGCAATAATATTAATAAAACTGAATTCCAGTTATAAACTATTATTAATACACGAAGCTTTAGCCATTGAATGATTTTCCGACTAAACCTCGCAGGATAACATGTAAAATTTCCGACGCACACGTGCTAACCATGTTTGTTTGTTTGTTATTTGGTTTTTAGGAGCATTAGCAACTAAGGCCATATTGCTCCGGGATGTGCGGTGGTCATTCCCTGACCTTTCCGTATCCTCCGTATTTGGTGGTCACGGACTCGAACCCCGGGCTAATCAAGAAATGTGTGTTATGCACTGCTGCTCCTGCCCACCCGGCTACGGAGGCACCACTAACCATGCACCAAGGGAGCTAGAGTTAACCTTTATAACACACAGAATTTCTTTTCCGATAAAAATGAACCAACTGATGACGGAACTGCGAAAGTCCAACGTTAGGACTCTTGGTTCTTCTCATCCTTAGTTTCATAATCATTAATTTTTATGTATGATGATCCAAGCGGAAAAGAGTGCGCTTTTTTCTCCTCGGAGAATTTTTTTATATTTTTTAATTTCCCATTTTAATTTCTTCATTATATTTTTACCATACGGATTAGGAGGTAAGTTTCGTGGTATTTATAAGCAATGCTAAAAAACTGAAATTGTATAAAGAATCAAAGCTATAAGCATATGCTAACAAATAAGTTGCACATGGTAGCACAAAAAATACTTACCCTGAGAAAAAAATTTAAATACAGTATATAGTACGGTCAGACCTCGTATAAAACGCGTTTACACTACTCGAATTCGATCATACACTATTTATAAATAGGGGTACGATATCGTATATAACACGAACCGAATTCGCTTGTGCATGATTCACCTTTGTCTTTACAAGAAATGGCAGTTGAATTCGGGAATCACCTGAACTGAAAGAAGAGAAGTTTCTGAAAATGTATTTATGTTTTTCATACAATTGAAGATTTCAGTGAAGTGGAAATACATTTCACCATAATAACATAAAAACCCACAATTGCAGCTATCGGTATTATCGCAAATGCAATTAGATCGAGTTTACTACTTGTTTATAACAGATTCCACCTGCAGTTGTTGGAATAGGATTTATTGGTGCAAGGGCTGCTATGACCAAACTGCACCTCACCAGGAGGAACGCAACTGGAAATTTTTTATTGTTTTATGGTAGTGATCTCCAAAATGTGTTTTAGTAAAATGTGAGCCAATGTGAGGGGATAATAGTGTGTTTCTGCCTTTGCTGCTATGTTTATTTAGTCGCTACATGCGGGCAGCTTTGTTTATGTGTATCAAGCTTGCCTCCTCATTTTTGTCCTTTTTATACTGTAACTGTGTTTTATTCCCTAAAAATGAGTAAAATACTTTGAGACAAGTGTGAAATTGAAACGTGCTGGTGAAGATACTACAGATTCAGAGTGAAAAAGAAAAGCAATACCAATAGACTGTCAAAAATTCTTACTGTGGAAAACTTGTAGCGGCCTGATACAAGTGTTTATGGCCAAAATCACACCGGCCTCTGGCCTTACCGGGGTTTCCCTGGTAAGGCCAGTCTGCCTCTGTCGATAGAGATAAAAAACAAAACTATGAAACGCTTTGAGCGAAAGGAAAGAATATGTGATATTGCGCGTATCGCTAAATAGAAAATTTTGCTATAAAGAAATTCGTTAATTAAACAGAGGTCCTACTTGTATATGTCAAAAGTATTTTTGGCGCCCTCTTGAACTGCTTTCTGTAAGCGAAGCTTACTTCATCTATCCACTTGTGGAGGCCTTGACTCATATTAAAAAGGGTGCTTCCTAGACAATAATACAACCATTTGCAGCTTTAAATGTTAAGTCTTCATCAGCACAGTGGTTTTAATCACTGCCCTCCCACACATGGTGGAAAATGCTCGAGTTCGAATGATACTAGGAATTTTTATTGGCTTTTGTTGCAGTGTGGTCCAGTTGGTTTGTCTCGGGCTAGGTGGAGGTTTTCCCTCCTGGAAATTGTGCTTTTTTGTCAAGCAATTGGCAAACTGAACTGGAAAATAAATACATGCAATTACACATGCATTGTACTGACATTTAATCTTAGTTTCTTTGGTGTGTAACACTCACCTAACCATAACACTTTAGTTGTCTACTCAGCCCAATATTTGAATCTCAATCCCATTGATCATCTGTGGGATGAAATGGAAAGTCGTGTTCCTCAGAATATGTTTCGCCCGTGGGGCTTCGAGAGCTGAGAACTGTTACACTGCAGAATGAAATGTAATGTTAACATAGGTATTAATTGCATTAGTAGCATATTGGATATTTTACTTATGTGATCACCCTATGGTGTCTGTCCCAAATGGTCTTGATAAATACAGTGTTCTCCCCAGAAAATTTTGCCAGCTGGGTGGCATTATGAAGTAGCCGAAAGGGAGAGAGGAAGTGTAATACTTGGCAATGATATAAAATTTTGTTATTTATAAATGTGACTTTAAGTGATCCAGAGAAAAAATTAATTCCATAATCTAACATTATATGCTCCTGTTACATTGACCTCGATCGCATGGCATTTTCGAATTAATATTGATCGAGATCACTGAGCAGTACCATATACCGCGAGAATCGCTTAAATATTATGAGCGGTCAGCTAAATTCACCGGGCGGTGCGCCATTTCATAGGTCCTGGGGAGAACACTGAAGTATATTTAGTACTAAAGCTTATAAGTATTACTTGCATTATTTCATTGTATGACCCTTCACTTATGTTCATTACCTAATAATAAGAAAAATGATGAAAGCTTAATGCAAATTTCAATTCTAGCAAGTATGGTGACAAAACCTCATCTGATGGTTTTTGGATTGTGGATGCTCACTGTAATTTCTGTAGTAGGTGCAATTATTTTTGGTTTACTTGGAGCAATCTTTGCCGTTATAAACAGCACAACTACTCCGGTTGAGTTGATTACAGGAATAACAGGACTCTACATTTGGAATGGATTAGGAGGTAAGATTTTTTTCGGTTTCATAATGAATACTTTCAGATGTGTGTGTTATTTTTTGATGGTACAAATCAGAGTACTCGTTGTCTATCGAACTGGGCAATATTTTAATTTGTTTCGCCTCACAGGAAATTACATAATGAAAATGTAGATCATGGTGGAAATTTTGAACGTCAAAACAGTTTGTATATAAAGCAACTTTGGTGAGGCTCTTTATTGGCAACAAAGCAAATTCAAAATTGTTATTATTAGCCATATGATGCAAGGTAGCCTGAGGCTTATGCTGCACCAGCCAAAAAAAAATTTTGAATTATCCTGAGAGAGAACACAGCGGCAACCTCCAAGGCAGAATGCGCTGGTCCCACAGGAACTAGTAGTTGTTGGTGACTCTATTGTCAGGGAAACGGCGAACATGCTTTGTAAAAAGGATAGGTAGACCAGGGTATGTCTGCCAGGGGCAAAGGTTGGTGACGTTGCAGAGCGGATATCATCTTTTAAGGGCACAAAAGGTGATATAGTTGTACATGTTGGCACTAATGATATTAAGAGTAGGAAACAGGCAGAATTACTTAACAAGTACAGATCACTGTTGAAAAAAGGCCCTGAATTAGGGTTGAATTTGAAAGTGTCTGCAATTCTGCCCAGACACGATAGGAGGGAGTATATGATGAGAGCCTTGTCGATCAATTCGGCCCTGGAAAGATTGTGTGAGGCTCAAGGGGTGGAATTTTTTTCGGGCTGGTCTGTGCTTGTTAACAGGAGAGACTGCTTCTACAGACAAAGGATGCAAAGAAAAACAGCAAAGAGTTCTTTCCTTATGTAAACTCTAGAAGGGGATGAATCAGATTGGTCGACTTGATATCAATGGTTCAACTGTTGATGATCCTGCTCAGGTAGCTAACAAACTAAATGAATATTTTGCATCGACATTCACACATGAGGAGTTATTCAGCGAGGGGAATTCCAGAGGTGTATTCAACTCTGGCAGTAAGCTAGAGAATCTTGTAATAACTGAGACTAAAGTGGAGGAGAAATTGTTGAAGATAAACACAAGAAAGGCACCTGGGGTGGATGGGATCCATCCAGTTATATTAGAGCAGGCAGCAAAGGAAGTAAGCAAACCCTTAGCCATAATTATGAGCGCTTCCTTGGACTCAAGAAAGGTACCCATAGACTGGAGATGTGCAAATGTGACCCCAATTCACAAAGGAGGATTAAAGGCTGATACAAGTAATTATAGATCTCTGAGTTTAACTTCTGTTCCAGGAAAATTACTGAAGGCACTGGTTAAAGAAGCACTGCAGGATCATCTAGACAAGACTTCAGTTATAGCTCGGACACAGCATGGTTTTGTTAAGGGGAAGTCTTGCCTGACCAACTTGATTGGATACTATGATGCAGTCACAAAAGAGCTGGATGCAAGGAATAACTTTGATATTATATACTTGGATCTTAGAAAGGCTTTTGATACTGTTGCACATGGAAGACTGCTGCACAAATTGGAGCAGTGTGGCGTTGGAGGCAAATTGCTGCTATGGATAAAGGGGTGATTGAGGGGGAGAAGACAGAGAGTGGTAATCAATGGACACTGCTCATCGTGGACTAATGTTATTAGTCGAGTCTCTCAGGGTTCAGTGTTGGGTACATTATTGTTTTCTGTATTTATAAATAATATTGATGATGATATATCAAGCTTAATGTCCAAGTTTGCAGACAATACAAAGGTTGGCAGGGTTGTTAAGGACACTACTACTACTTTCCAGATCTGCTGCTGCAACAGGATCTGGAAAGGTTGAGCAGATGGGCTGAGAGGTGGCAAATGAAGTTTAACATTGACAAATGTAAACTACTACATATGGGAAACAGCAACCCCAGAGCAAAGTATCAACTCTGTTGTACTACACTGACAGTGGTAGAGAATGAAAAGGACCTGGGGGTAATTGTGCAGGCAGATATGAAGTTCTCTGAGCAGTGCAGACAGGCTGCAAGAGTAGCTCATGGTGTCTTGTCAGTTATATACAGGAATTTTTCTAGCAGGGATTAGGAGGTGATTATTCCCTTGTATAAGGCAATGGTCAGGCCAGCCCTTGAGTACTGTATACAGGTCTGGAGGCCTCATTTCAAGAAGGATGTAGAGCTGTTGAAAAGAGTACAGAGAAGGGCAACAAGATTAGTGAATGGAACAAAGGGGTGCTCTTACGAAGAAAGGCTTAAATTTTGCAAATTAGTGTCTGGAGACTAGGCACCGGCAAGGTGATCTGATAGAGGTGTATAAAGCCTTGAATGGTTTGAGCATGCTCAATGCTGAATGGACTCTTCCTTTTGCTCAGAATAATCACCTGAGAGGGCATAAATTCAGATTGAGGAAAGACAGATGTAGGATAGACGTGCGGAAATTTGCCTTTAGCCAGCGGGTAGTTAGTTGGTGGAACAGACTTCCATCCCTTGTTGTGGAAGTACCACATAGTTGATACGTTGCTCTGGGGTTGCTGTTTCCTATATGTACTTTACATTTGTAGTATTGACAAAGTACTACATTGACAAATGTAGTACTTTACATTTGTCAATGTTAAACTTCATTTGCCACCTCTCAGCCCACCTGCTCAACCTTTCCAGATCCTGTTGCAGCAGCATAGCGTCAGTAGTTCCTTTACAACACTTCCAACCTTTGTATTGTCTGCAAACTTGGACATTAAGCTTGATATACATATATATATAATCTTTATTGTATACAAATGTGGTATATACAATAGACCCTTCAAAGCAGCAATGCCAGGGGTTTTACATTGGCTGGTGGACAATAGCCTTTGGGAGATGGAGCCCACATCGAAGTTCGGGCTGATCCTCCAAGAGCCAACAATAAAATAGAATCAGTGTCAGATTATTTACAGGTCATATAGTTTTGACAGTATTTACAATGAAATAATAAAGATATTCCTATTTACATTATGTTATATTTATATTCATAAAGATATTCTTGACTTTATTTACAACACATTCATAAAGACATCGTGCTTTGAACATTATTTACAATATATTGGGTATCATTATGCTGCCCTTATCAATGTGCACTTTTCCTGGCCAAGGTCAGGCTCTTAAGGATCTGTCTTCGGTACCTCCGATCCTTCACAAACCTACAGAGGTTGTCGTCAATTGAAAGGATTGTGGAGAGCATCTCCCTGAGGAGAAAGCGGTCACTGAGCGCTAGTCTGTTATAGTGAGCTGAATTCAGTCTGGGTAGAGGGATCCTCCAGCCACACAGTTCCCAGATGTTTGGCTCCGAGACCATTCCGGCTGTCATCTTGACAGTGAGAACAAGGCGTTTTTCTAATACAAGATCTGAAAGTGGGATAAAGTGAAGTGACGTCGGCATCGCAGTTGTTCTTTGCTGGGGTGGACGACGATGTTTTTGCGTGATCCGATGAAGGAGCCAGTATTTTGCGGAGTACATGCGCTTGATGTTGGTAGGGGCCGTGGACCCCCAAATTTCCAAGGCGTACAGTACGACGGAGTATACTGAGATGTATATGTACCGACGAGTCACATCCAGATCCCTAATGTAGAACAGTTGTTGTTTTGTGGTCCAGTGCATTTGACAGAATTTTGCTGTGAGCTTGTCAATGTGGGGGTTGAAGCTCAGTTTATAGTCGAAGATGACTGCCAAGTGTGTATGCATCTTGACCACTGGGAAGGGAATGCCGTCTAGAGAAGATTGGAATTCAGTGGATTGGCGCTTCAGAGAGAAAAGACAATTTGGGCTGATTTGGCAGGGTTAATGAGGAAGCCAAATTGATGGAGATAGGATCCTAAGTCGTGCAACTTTTCACAGATCTTTTTATTGATGTTTTAGAGATGTTCGCCGAGGTTAATCTGAATATATATATTAATCTCACCGGCATAGCAGAGTATGTCTTCTCTCTATTGCACAAACGGAATAATAACTGCGGTGAATAATGCTGCGGAGAGAACTCCTCCTTGGGGAACTCCCACAGTGATCTTTCTCCAGATTGTGTGTTGATCCGCTTTAAGAAGAATGGTTCTGTCAGAGAGCAGGGCTGTGATAAACCACGTCACCTTTTATGTAGAAGTAGTTTTCTAGGAGGTGAACAAGTGAGGGGATACTGATGGAGTCGAAAGCAGCTTCCAGGTCGATGTATTTGACAGAAAGCTCTGCTTTAGCTTCTACTGCATTGAGAATGGTGTTGGTTATCGATGTTAAATTGGTGACTGTGGATCTACCTGGAATGCCATAGTGAATCTATGGGGGTTTGTGAGGCATGATTTGATTGGTGATGGTAGAAAGTAATGTCTTCTCCATGAGCTTCAAGAGGCTGGAAGAATGAGAGATTGGCCTAAACTGTTTAATGAGGGTTGCAGATTGGCATTTAGGATTTGGTCTCACAGCATATCTGTTCCAGAGAGGGGGAAAGTAGTGCTGCGTTAAGACATGGTTAAAAATTGATAGTAGAGGATCGATGATAAATGAGCTAAGATATTTAATCATGAATTGTACCACATACCATCATCAATATCATTTATAAATACAGAAAACAATAATGGACCCAACACTGAACCCTTAGCGACTCCACTAATAACATTAGTCCACAATGAGCAGTGTCCATTGATTACCACTCTCTGTCTTCCCCCCCTCAACCATCCCTTTATCCATAGCAGCAATTTGCCTCCAATGCCACACTGCTCCAATTTATACAGCAGTCTTCCATGTGCAACAGTATCAAAAGCCTTTCTAAGATCCAAATATATAATATCAAAGTTATTCCCTGCATCCAGTTCTTTTGTGACTGCGTCATAATATCCAATCAAATTGGTCAGGCAAGACTTTCCCTTAACAAAACCATGCTGTGTCCCAGCTATAACTGAAGTCTTGTCTAGATGATCCTGCAGTGCTTCTTTAATATCAACACTAATTTGGATTTCAGGAAAGCTTTTGACACTGTTGCGCATGGAAGACTATTGTACAAATTGGAGCAGAATGGTATTAAGGGTAAGTTGTTACAATGGATGAAAGGACGGTTGAGTGTGAGAAGACAGAGGGTGGTAATTAATGGGTGCTGCTCTTCGTGGACTAATGTTATTAGTGGAGTACCACAGGGTTCGGTGTTGGGTCCTCTGTTGTTTTGTATATTTATCAATGATATTCATGAAGGTATATCAGGCTTAGTGTCAAAGTTTTCAGATGATACAAAGGTTGGCAGAGTTGTTAATGACAGTAATGGCAATGTACTACTGCAAAAGGATCTAGATAATTTGGGCAGATGGGCTAAGAAGTGGCAACTGAAGTTTAACCTTGACAAATGCAAAGTACTGCATATGGGGAGAAGTAACCCCAGAGAAATGTACCAACTGTGGTACTACACTTAAGGTGGTAGAAAATGAAAAAGACCTGGGAGTAATTGCGCAGTCAGATATGAAGTTTTCTGAGCAATGCAGACAGGCTGCCAGGTCAGGTCATGGGGTTTTGTCAATGATATAGGAATTTTGCTAGCAGGGAGTAGGAGGCGATTGTCCCTCTGTATAATGCAATGGTCAGGCCACGTCTTGAGTACTACGTACAGGCCTGGAGGCCTCATTTTAGGAAGGATGTAGATTTGCTTGAGTGTTTACAGAGGAGGACAAGATTGGTGATGGGGAACAAAGGGATCTTCTTACAAAGAGAGGCTTAAGTTTTGCAAATTGCAGTGACTGGAGACTAGGCACCTGTGCAGTAATCTGATTGAGGTGTATAAGGCCTTGAATGGGTTGAGCACGCTGAATTCTGATGGGATCCTTCCACTTGTTTAGATTACCAACCTAAGGGAGCATAAATTCAAATTAAGGAAAGACAGATGTCGAATAGATGTTCGGAAATTTGCCTTTAGCCAGTGGGTGGTTAATTGCTGGAACAAACTTCTAATCAGTGCCTCCATTAATTTTCCTGGAACAGAAGTTAAACTCACAGGTCTATAATTACTGGTGTCAGCCTTTGATCCTCCTTTGTGAATTGGGGTCACATTTGCACATCTTCAGTCTATGGGTATCTCCCCTGAATCCAAGGAAGCTCTCATAATTATGGCTAAGGGTTTGCTTACTTCCTTTGTTGCCTCCTTTATAACTGGATAGATCCCATCCGCCCCAGGTGCCTTTCTTGTGTTTATCTTCAACAATTTCTCCTCCACTTTACTCTCAGTTATTACAAGATTATCTAGCTTACTGCCAGAGTTGAATACATCTCTGGCATTCCCCTTGCCGAATAACTCCTCGTGTGAATGTCGATGCAAAATATTCATTTAGTTTGTTAGCTACCTGAGCAGGATCATCAACAGTTGAACCATCGATATCAAGTGGACCAATCTGATTCATCCCCTTCCTTCTAGAGTTTACATAAGCAAAGAACTCTTTGCTGTTTTTCTTTGCATCCTTTTATCAAAGATTTCTCGTAATCTGCCTTCGACTGCCTAACCTCCTTTGTAACTTGGTTACAGACCAGCTTATATCTATCATAGGCTTCTGTGTCACTTGTTAATTTATATGTATCCCATGCATTTTTCTTCTCTGCCATATGTCTCATTAGTTCATCTGACATCCATTTAGGCCTAAACCTTGAACAATATTTCTTAGTTGATATGTAAAGCCTAGTAACTTTCAAGATAAGTTCTTTGAATGCTTCCCATTTTGAATTTGCTGTTGGTAACATCATCAGTTGGTCCCACTGTATAGAATTTAAATAGTGTCTCAGACCATAGTAGTCACCTTTACGAAAGCAAAAACCCTTCCCTTTACCCCTAATGGTAGTTACATCTTTGAGTAAATCCCACTTCAGCACATTGTGATCACTGATTAGTTCCTTTATCTGCAGATTCTTAATGTATGAAGAATCACTACTGATAATCAGATAAAGGGTATTACTCCCTCTAGTTGCCTCCCAAATATGCTGATGTAGAAAACAATCATTCAATAAATCCACAAAAGCCTTGCTAGTGTGTGAGTGACCAACCCACAAATTCCAGTCAATATCTGGGAAATTAAAATCCCCCATTATAAGGCTGTGATTTACTGGCCCACTCTATTTCCCTGTACAGTTTCTTATTATACTCATCAGAGTCATTAGTCCTATAGCACACTTCTAATCTCAATTTTGATCTTCCAATGCTTTTGTCACACCAGACTGACTCAACACTGCTTAATTAATTTTC
This sequence comes from Mastigoproctus giganteus, assembly GCF_048544385.1. Lineage (NCBI taxonomy): Eukaryota > Metazoa > Arthropoda > Arachnida > Uropygi > Thelyphonidae > Mastigoproctus > Mastigoproctus giganteus. Next base: position 141,101,461 of record NC_143581.1, read on the forward strand.
ATCTTTAGACATGCTGAGAGACTTGCATTATTCAGACAGTTTGATTTATTTTTAATATAGTTTGTTTGAAAATATTTGCCTGCAGAAATTCATCGAACCAAAAACTGTGTATATTCTAAACGCGAATATTTTCAAATTTATATTTGTGTCCGGTAGCTACTCCACTCATCGAACACGATTTGGTCTTGTTTTTTCAACTCAGCTATCACCGTCCATATGTGTGTGTGTGTGTAGAATTGCAAGGACAGCCTTTTGCCTCTCGAAATCCTCAATTTTAGTTTTAAGGCATTTTAGTCTTGCACTCCACATGTCCTTGATTTTTAAGTCCTCTAACTCCATTTCAAATTGTGCTTCATGTGGGCTAAAAGTTAGTTGTTTGTTTGTTATTTGGTTTTTAGGAGCATTAGCAACTAAGGCCATATTTCTCTGGGGATATGCGGTGGTCATTCCCTGACCTTTCCACACCCTCCATATTTGGTGATTATAGGCTCGAACCCCGGTCTGATCAAGAAGCGTGTGCTATGCACTGCCGCTACTGGCTACGGAGGCATTGCTAAAAGTTAGAGCCACAGGTTGTCGACCCCTGGGTTAAATGGTATGAAATGCTTAGTGACCTTTATGATTAGATTTCTGAATATTTCCCATTTGGTATTTACATTTTTTAACAATATCATTTCGTTCCACTGAAAATAATGTTAGAAATGTGTGGGTTCATTATAATCACCTTTGCAAAAACAAAATCCCTTCTCTTTACAGTAGTTAATTCTTGAATAAATCCCACATTGGTATGATATGGCTACTGCCACCTGAAAGTTCCTTTACTTAATACATGATGAATTATTGCTGGTAACCAGACCAAGAATATTGCTTTCTCTTGTTGCCTGTTTAACCTGTTTGGTGTAGAAAGCAGTCATCCAGCAAAAATTGAGAAATGCTTTGCTACAGAATTAGCTGCCAATCAAGAATTCCAATTGATACTTGGAATGTTAAGCCCACCCTTCCCATGATAAGACATTCTGTTTTGCTAGCATGCTATTTTTCTATATAGTTGTTCATTATACCCATTACAGTCATTTGATTTATAACAGACAACTGTCACTTTGTTTTCTCAGTGTTTTTTGTCACAGACTGACTTAATATTACTGGCAACCTGTGTCTACTAACCAAAATGTTTTTAAGGCTGTGTGCTTCCCCAAAGAAAAAATATTAACCTAATCCTATAAATGAAAATATTAACTTCATTACAAATTTGAAATAAAAAGTTATCAAAATCAAATAAATTTTAAGCAATAAAAGTCTATTTTCTTGTGTTCTTTTACTGCCACATTACACATTAAAATGTTCTTATTACATTGTTTCTTTAAAAGTAATTTGAGTTGTATTTAGAGATTTCAGCTGTATTTATGAATTTGCATTCATATTTAATATTATGAAATGATACCCAAAATTAGGAGAATTAAAAACTAAGATTCATTGAACTTGACAAATTTTGTATAATTTCCCGTTCAAATTACTCTCAGTTGTATTTAATAAACCAAGCCTACTGATTCTGATATTTTTGGAAGCATGTCTGAAATTCTTTTTCGGAATTTTGTCTACTATCTCCTGTGAGCTTTGTTGGATCTTGAAAGCCTCAATAAATATCTTTCCTTTGAATTTAAAATTCATCTTTGAAAATATAAACATGATGTTGCAGGAAAATAGACCTGAAGAGTAAAGGGGTTGAAGGAAATGGGACTTTGATTTTTTGCCAGAAACTGTCAGAGACAGGCAGGATAGTTTGTCTACCTCTGCACCTTGGAAACAACTCAAATATTTGTCTTCTTTAAGTACTGTTTATAACATTTTAAGTACTGTTTTGCAAATTACAGTGTCTGGAGACTAGGCACCAGCGAGGTGATCTGATAGAGGTGTATAAAGCCTTGAATGGTTTAAGCATGCTCAATGCTGATGGGATTCTTCCTCTAGCTCAGAAAAATCACCTGAGAGGGCATAAATTCAAATTGAGGAAAGACAGATGTAGGATAGACGTGCGGAAATTTGCCTTTAGCCAGTGGGTGGTTGGTTGGTGGAACAGACTTCCATCCCTTGTGGTGGAGGTTGATAGCCTAAATAAGTTTAAGGCTCAGCTGGACAGATATTTTGAACGAACAGAGGGGTGAAGTGGAAGTGGGTTTTTTTTTTTTTTTTTTTTTGGCTGATGCTGCATAAGCTTGCTTTCTTGCATCAAATGCCTCTACTAATGCTAATGCTAAACATGTCACTTGTTTCTAAAGCTGTTTTACCAAGCTTGAAACAAAACTTAATGCAAACTCTTGAATTTTAATTGTTCATTTCAAAAATATCACAAGGCATGTTGTACATACTTTCACTGCATGACTAATGCAAAAGTATACTTTAAAAATCCCCATCTGGGAAAAAATTTATAATATTATCAATAGTATTTAATGATCATTCTTGTAACTTTGGGTAGCACCACATATATCAACTCTTATAATAAACATTTCTTTAATGATGAAATTTTACTCATTTTCAGCTTTCTTCACACTTCTGGGCTTTCTGAGTTGGATTATACACCACTTTCTCAGATTCAAGAAAAGTATACTGACTATCAGAGAACTAACAGAACATTGGGTGTCAGAGAATAAAGTATGGCTCGGTTATAGCTATTTTTTAGTAGTTGCTACCTTTGGAATGTTTTTATTTAATTTAATCATAATACATCTAATTCATAAAGAAGTTTGGACTAATAGGCAATCAAAATCAGTAACCAAGAATCCACAAGGCTCGATTCTGATGTTCTAAACAAATAAAAAGTTGTTCAGCAAGCAATGTTTTAAAGTCAAAAACCCTGGCAGGTATTGAAAGAGACATGAGTTTTGAAGCCAATCACTGGACTTAGAACACTGTGTAATATATTCATAATTTTATTCGGGTGTTTTTTTTTTTTTTTTATTTAGTACTCATTATGTAAAGTGAAAATATGCCAGTGACATCTGTTATAAATTTAAAATCATCTGTATAATAAGCAGAATCATCTCATCCTACTGGATATGCATTCAAAAATGGCAAACACACAGAGTTCATTGTTTAAATAAAACAAAACAATAATCATTGAAATGCATTGGGGAGAGAAAATAATATGAGATATATGCCAGTTAATAATATCAGTAGGCTAAGTCACATGGAGATTAGGTCTTAATTCCACAAATGAAGTGACTACTTTTTTTAGTGTAAAAAACATGAATCCTGATACCTGACTCTTTATTATAATGTGAATGATTTCATAAGGTATATATTCAGAAAAGCTCTTAAGTATATTTTTTACACATTTAGTCTAAGTATAAATACTTTTTTCTGCCATGTTTTTAATACATTCTTTATCTTAAAAAGTACAAGAAGCATTACTTTTTAATATTTTTACATTAAACTGAAAATTAAGTTTCAAAAGACTTGGAAAAAAATTCTAAACTGGTTCAATTATAAATGGAAGTGAACATTATTAGAACAAATGATCCATCTTGGAGTTTTTTCCGAGTGTTTCGAAACTTAATTTTCAGTTTAATGTATAATTTTCATCTTATTTTCATTTGTTGCCTCTATCATTCTCCCAATTCTAAAATCACAATAAACCTTTTGATTCTTTCTTTGAAAACCTGTCTCCAGTAAACTTTCTTGACAGTGAAATATCCTATTTTAATGTTTACACCTCCAACTGGCTACCATGTCTAATTGCACAAGCCAAGTTGGTAAAGATGCCAAAGCTATTGCTATTATTAGGAATAGGAATATGTCAATGCAATTGCTATTATTAGGGATATGAACATGCCACAGCCACAGTTTCTGCGAAATCATTTGTTTCCACATTTCTGTCAAGCATTTTTATTATTTGTGCGATTTTATTTTTTTTTTATTTTTTTGAATAAACCAGTCTAAAATTATACAAATTTGCTTTTTGGGTCCAAGTATCTATGAAGGTACAGAAATTAATCAAGTTCTTTGAAAAATTCAGCAAAGGACAAACTGAGGGAAACTTACAACTCGTCAGCAATGGTGGTGGCATGCTCTTTCAACAGAATAGTAACATTGGTAATGTACTCAGTGACAATGTGCAAATCTAACCATTTTACTAAATCATGTAACGTAACTTTCTATTGTCAATCATATTGGTCATAAATAATGCTCAAACTGCAAGCAATCAAGCAGAAGTGCAAAAATGAATGTCTGGATATGGGCTGTTAAAAAAAAAAAGAGAGAAGTAAACTGCAGCCATTATCAATACACTGCAGGATGGAAGCCTCAATGACTCATGTTGAGGGAAATGGACCACAATGTGCCATGCTGGTCCAATGCAGATTAACAGATCATATTTAGCAGCCAGGGGCTTGAATCCCTGTCTACTCAAAGAGTGTGTGCTACTGCACTCCCACTCCTGACCGTTAGGCTATAGAGGCTCTATGGGCTGTTATGTATTATTAGTTACTAAGATAAAATTTATTGCTTCTGGTATTATAATGCATTTAATCAAAAAGGTGCATCTAACTGCATGAATTCTCAGAGCTTCCAGATTATAACCAGTGAGATATCCCAAATAAACTTATAGCAAATAATGGTATTGGGCAGCCAGCAATTTCATAGTACATTACTCTAGTAGTTCTCAAATTACACTCCCACAGGACATTGGTGTTACATGAACTGAATGTAGATGTTCTACCGGCAGTGTAATAAGGGTAATCTTTTACCAATTTGCAGAAATTTAGTTCATGGATAAATTTTTTTCAATTTTAGGCCAAATTCTGCTGACTGGTTAGTCCAGTTGTTAGTATGGCCATGTTAGAAGGTTGAGCTCATGCATGAAAATTGTGTGATCATTGTGAATTGTGGTTCAAAAATACCCTGGTTGCTCTTAATTCCATAAGGACACAGTCACAACGAATATGTAAACTCTTTTGGCCTCAACCACCTTTTCACTAAACAAAAATTTATTTATCTTTTAAGATTTTCTTGCATACATTTTTCTTAAAACTTTTGGTGCCTGCTACTGATTGTTAGTGAGTTCTAGCCAATAGTAAAACAAATGAACAAGAAGCAAATGTATATTATGGATGAGAATTTATTAATGCACAACATGCAGTTTCAATATACAAATATGATATAATTTGTATGCTTAAAATTTATATAATGCTGTAATCTAGATAATTAAATAAAATATTAATTTAATTATCTAAATTCCATCTTATGATTTTTGTATATTATTTTACCACAGGCATAACCAAGCATCTTGGGGGGGGGGGGGGGTTGAAGATTAAGATTGCTTTGTGGTTCCCTTTTCAAATGGAATGTTTTTAACTTTAGTCACAGCATTCCATCTCAACCACCTTGGTAAGGGGTGAACTGTTTATGGTTACAGTATTAATAAATACAGTGGCAGACAAAAAAACTGCGTCGCCTTAAAAAAAAAAGGTAACATTTGTAGTGAAACGTATAAGATATTGTTTGATTACAGTCATTTTGTTTGTCACAAAGCAAAGGTATTGCACCAGCCATTTCTATAAATATGGCATTGGAAGGATATACACACTTATTAGTATCCTGTTTTGCAAAGGTGTAAGTATGGCTCCATATGTTCAGTTGACAACAAGAAAAAAAAGTGTAGCTGTTGCTCTGTCCCAGGAAGGGCTTTCTACACATTCTATCGCTGATAAAGTAAGCTCCCACTAGTCAACAGTATCCCAGGTACTGAAATTCAAGTGTGAAACTGGTGATGTGAAGAAAAGACCTGGATCAGGCCGTAAGAGAGTGACTACATCTTCCGAAGATCGATGTTTGAAATGGCTGTGCTTTCGTATTCGCCATGCTAGTGCTCCTGATCTAAAAATGGACTTTCAGATGGCCTCTGGTGTTGAAACAAGTGCATGAACTATCCAAAGACCACTTTCGGAATGTGGTCTGCATGCCTATTGGCCCAAGAAGAAGCCTTTGTTGACCCAACAAATGAGGAAGACTTGGCTTGCTTGGGCTAAAACGCATGTTTTGTGGGCAAAAGAGCAATGGGACACTGTCATCTTTTCTGACAAACTGAAATTCAACCTGCATGGCTTGGATGAGAAGTGATATGTCTGAAGACGAAAATTGGAGGCATACCATCCTGACTGCATAACAATGACTGTAAAGTTCCCTGCCAGTCAGACGGTCTGAGGATGCATAACACGCAAAGGGATGGGGCAAATTAAGTTTATTAACAGAACAGTGAATGCAGAAACCTACACTGCTACCTTGGAGGCATGCCTAAAACCCATTATTAGGGACCTTGCCATACAGCAAAATTGGTAAGTTTTATGCTATTTAGATTTAATGATGAATGAGTTTGTCTTCTTGTCTCACAAGGCTTAAAACATAATTACACCAATGTTTTTCTCCCTTAAGGTGCAGTCATACCTCAGAAATGCTGGCATTACAGTGTTGGAATGGCCTGGCAGCAGTACAGATTTGAACCCTACTGAAAATTGCTCAGAAGCCAACAAGTAAGATTCAGCTGTAGGAGAGCATTGTAAGGGTGTGGTACCACAAAATTGGGCAACCGTATATCCAGAAGTTGATTAACTCTATGCCAGATCGTTGCAAGGCTGTAATTGCAGCTCGAGGTGGAACCACCAAATATTGAGGACTTATTTTTCCATTAATTACCTATTTTACCCTTTGGGAAAATATTTATGGCAATTAGGTATATCAGGTGCAGTCTTTTTATTGGATTTCATTCACAGAGATATATATATCCCATCTAACAAATGCATTTCGAACATTTCTGCAACCCAGAATGCAGCTCAAAACACGCAGGTTATGCAGTTTTTTTGTCCGCCACTGTAGCTATTTATGTAAATACATATATGAATAAAAAAATAAATAAGGAGCACACTTCATTATTAATATATGTGATTATGACCCTGGTGTCACATGATTTGTGACTGAACGATTTGAGTTTTCACTGATTTTCAAAGCAGATTCTAGTTCTTTTATGTTTCTATCATTAATAAATCTTTTTATTTACTCTCTCAAAAGTACTGAGAGAGCAAGTTGTTGTTGTTATTTGGTTTTTAGGAGCATTAGCAACTAAGGCCGTATTGCTTCGGGGATATGCGGTGGTCATTTCCTGACCTTTCCGCATCCTCCGTATTTGGTGGTCACGGGCTCGAACCCCGGTCTAATCAAGAAGCGTGTACTTCGTACTGCTGCTCCTGCCCATGGAGGCGCCGAGAGAGAGAGAGAGAGAGAGAGAGAGAGAGAGAGAGAGAGAGAGAGAGAGAGAGAGAGAGAGAGAGAGAGAGAGCAAGTACTAAATGATTATAAGTGCCAGGATACAGAATTTTGAGTTATTGGGAACAATGTTTTTGGAAATTATTACTATCTTTTTGATTAATTAACATACTAAATTATGTTTTACAAATAGTTTAAATAGTCTTAATCATGTTCGTTAGCTTATTTTTGAATTTAGCTAGTGATTTTGTAAATTATGACTTACTATTTGTACCGTTATTGTACCAGTGTTTTTGGTGTGAATATCCTAGCCCGTAACGAGTAGTGCAGTGGAATAGTAGAATTTTTTTAATTATGATAAATAAGTAGCTCAAGGGTTCTAATAACTTTTTAGTAAGGACATAACTAATTTAACACTGTGACTGTAACGGTATAGCATAATGTACATCTTCAACTTGATAGTGTAATATGTATCACTGCATTTAGAAATCTATTAGCTCTGTGTAGTATTGTCAATTAAATTTATGTGGTGAGAATAAGTAACAACAGTCTTTTCCATAGGTGAAGCATTACTTATTTGAGGAAGTGCAATACCATGGCAACTCGTGAAGGTATTCACAATATGAGATGTATTAAAACTACCCTGGTAGTATCAATTATGTGCATGCATTAACCTATGCATAAGTAAATTTCTTCATAATCTGAGGCTTCAGCCAACAAATTCTTTAGACTAAACCATTGCACACCATCAGTCATCCCTCATATTGTAGAGTTGTACTTCATAACTGGGTTGTCATTATTGCAACACCAGCATACCTGGCCAACCACCATGGGTGGTGGTATCTGCTGAGAATAAGTAACAATAGTCTCTCTGTAGGTGAAGCGCTACTTATTCGAGGAAGCGCAATACCATGGCAACTCGTGAAGGTATTCACAATGAGATATATTCATATTAATAATAATGCATTAAAACTACATTGGTAGTATATAAATGATGTATGGGCATTAACCCATGCATAAGTAAACTCCTTCAAATTTATTAATTTTTGTTATTAATCAATTAAATTGTATTTAAACGGAAATCATGCCCCAGACTAGAGCAGCAAAGCAACAGGCACAAAGTAGTGGGAGGGCTGTGGCTTGTGGGAGAACTGAAGGGGAGGTTCTCTAATCCATCACAGCATAACAAAATGCGCAACTTGTGAAATGTTTGCACACTTTCTGGAACAGGACATGATCCAGCCAACAGGGAGGAATGTCTTTGTGTGTGCTAGGTGCAAAGAGTGTGAAGGAATTAGGTGCCAACACAATGTTCTGATGGGCATTTATGAGAGTTTTAAGAGTAGGTTAGATGACCTTGAAGAAATTAAAATGGGGGGCCCATCAAGCTCTAAGCTGGCCAACTCACCAGCAGAGCTTACACTTGTGAATTCGATAACACAGCAGCAATCTCTAAGGCAGAATGTGCTGGTCAAAAAAGGAGATGATTATTATTGGGAAACATGTTTTGCAAGAAGGAAATGTGGAATAGGATCAGGGTATGTCTGCCAGGGGCAAAAGTGGATGACGTAGAGCAGATATCTTTTATGGGCAAACAGGCAATACTGTTATAGACATTGACACTAATGATATTAAGAGTACAAGATCTGAAGACTTACTTAACAAGTACAGGGCAATGTTGGGAAGAAGTAGCAAGTTAGGATTGAATTTGAAGGTGTCTGAAATTCTGCCCAGACATAATAGGAGGAAGTACACGTTGATGGCCTTGTCAATCAGTTTGGCCCTGGAGAGACTTTTTCTCAGCTTGGTCTGTACTTGTTAACACCAGAGACTCATTTTACAGGGATGAGATACAGTTGAATAGAAAAGGTGCAAGGATATTTGCTATTGCTGTCAAGGCAGTGATAGGTGGGCCAGAAAACTGCTAGCTTGGAGGTGGGGGGGGGCATATACACATTAATAGCTTAACTAGAGCTGTATGGAGAGGTGAAAGTGATTCTTGCATTGCTACTATTAGTACATTCAGAAGACTGGAAAGCAAGGTGTCTGGGACTTCAGGCTCTGCTGTGGGTCATCATATAAATATATAGGCTGGGTTAGGATAACTAAGAACATGAGCATGTACACTAATGTTAGGAGCATTGTAAATAATTTGAAGTACTGATTAGGTCATCAAATGCAAACATTATGCCACTCAGATATAAGTGATGCTGAAACTGAATATGGGGGAGTACAATATACACAGGAAGGACAGACAGGAAAAGAGAAGTGGAGGGGTTATGCTCTTAGTTAAGAAGCATATCAAATCTAAGGCAGTGCATACAGTTGACACAGGTGATGAGTACAATGTTGAATCAGTTTGGTGTGATATAAGCTGGAAAAACAAAATTGAGAGTAGGTGTGTGTGTTATGACTGATGTGTATACCAAACAGCTGTATAAAGATAAAGAGTGGTTCAGCAAATCAGAATGTCTCGTAATGTGGGATTTTAATTTTCTGATATAGAGTGTAATTTGTGGGTTGGTCACTCACAGACTAGCAAGGCTTGTGTGGATTTCTTGGATGACCGTTTGCTACAGCAGCACATAACAGAGGCTACAAGTGGAAGTAACACTTTTAATCTGGTTATCAACAGTGATTCTTCATTCATTAAGAATCTGCAGGTAAAAGACCTACTGGGTGGCAATGATCACAGTGTGCTAAAGTGGGATATGACTACAGGCATAACTACTGTCAAGGGTAAAGGGAAAGGCTTTTGTAAGGGTGACTACAGAGGTTGCAGACAGTTTTGAAATACTAATGCAGTGGGATCAAATGATGATGTTACCAACAGCAAATTCTACATGGGAAGTATTCAGGGAAGTAATGAAAGAAGCTACTACGCTTTTCATACCAACTAAGAAATACTGTTCAAGGCTTAGATCTAAGTAGATGTAAGATGAACTATTGAGACACATGGAAGAGAAGAAAAGTGCATGGGATGCATATAAATTATCAGCTGATACAGAAGCCTCTGTCAAAGAATGCAAAGAAAAACAGCAAAGACGTCTATGCTCATATTAAAAGTAGAAAGAAAGGGTTGTTGAATCACATTAGGCCACTTAATGACTATGGGTTAACTGTTAATGACCCTGCTGACAAATTGAATAGATATTTTGCATCTACGTTCACATGAGGAATTCTTTATGGGAAGGAGATGGCAGAAGTTTACCAAACTCTAATGAGTAACTAAATGAATTTGTGATAACTGAAAGGAAAGTGAGGAGAAATTCTTGAGGATGGACATAAAAAACAGGAACCTGGGGTGGATGGAATCTATCCAATTATATTAAGGAAGGCAACAAAAGAGGTAAGCAAACCCTTAGCCATAATTATGAGATCATCCTTAGATTCAAGGGAGATCAAAAGGTGACATGAGTAATTACAAACCTGTTAGCTTAACACCTGTTTCAGGGAAAATAATGGAATCACTGGTTAAAGAAGTAATGCAGGATCATTTGGACAGGCATGCAATTATACTGCAATCACAGCATGGATTTGTTAAAGTGTGGTCTTGTCTTGATAGGTTACTATGAAGCAGTGACCAAGGAACTGGATGCAAAAAATAATTTTGCCATCATATACTTGGATTTGAGGAAGAGTTTTGATACTGTTGCACATAAAAAAAGACTGTTGTAGAAACTGGAGCAATGTGGCATTAAGGGAAGGTTACTGCTATGGATAAAGGGATGGTTAAGTGGAAGAAGATGGAGTGGTTATCAATGGGCACTACTCTTCATGGACTAATGGCATTAGTGGAGTTCCCCAGGGTTCAGTGTCTGGTTCCATTGTTGTTTTCAATATTTATCAATGATAATGATGAAGGTATATCAGACATAATGTCTCTAAGTTTGCAGATGATGCAAAGGTTGACAGGGTGGTTAACAACAGTCATAAGGGTGAGCTACTGCAACAAGATCTAGGAAAATTTGGTCGATGTGCTGAGAAATGGCAGTTGAAGTGTATAACATTGACAAATGCAAGGTACTGCATGTGTGTAGCAGTAACCCCTAGAGTAACTTATCAACTGTATAGTACTCAGGGTAGTGGAGAATGATAAACACCTGGGGGTATTTGTGCAGTTAGACATGAAATTCTCTGAGCAGTGCAGACATGCCAGGACAGGGGTTTGGGGTTTTCATAAAAAAAAAAAAAAAACAGCTCATGGGGTTTTTGTCAATGATATACAGAATGCTAGCAGGGATAAAGAGATGATTATTCCCATGTGTTAGGCTGCACCTTGGGTACTGTATACTGGTCTGGAGGCCTCACTGTAGGAAAGATGCACTGCAGCTTCTCTGCACCCATTCCACACCCACTGGAACGGGTGCAGAGAAGGGTAAACAGACTGATTACGAGAACAAAACTGAGTTCTTACCTAGAAAGGCTTCAGTTCTGCACATTGCAGCATCTCAAGGCTAGGTAGCCATGGAGAGATCCGATTGAGGTGTTTAAAGCCTTGAATAGATTGAGCAAGCTCAGTGCTGATGACATTCTTCCTCTTACTCAGATTCCACACCTGAGGGAGCTTAAATTCAAGTTGAGAAAGGATGGTTGCAGGACAGATGTGTAGAAGTTTTCCTTCATCCATCGGATGGTTTATTGTTGGAACAGGCTTCCATCTGTTGTTATGGAAGTGGATGGGTTGAATAAATTCAAGGAAGAACTAGAAAAATTCTTGGAGATGGGTGAACTGTGTATTTTTTATTTATTTATTTTTTTTTGCCATTACTATATAACCTTGATTTCTTGTCTCATTTGCCATTAGTACTACTACTAATAGAACAAGAAGGGGGGAAACTCACTTTTCTTTAGGCTGCAATTGCCAAGCAATTCTGTGATCAAGGGATTTTCCTAGTAAATTTGTGTTCTTTCTTGAAAAGCTAAATAGTTTATTTATAGCATTATATTAAAACCCCATCATATAACCCATAGTAAATTAACACCCCCATTATAAAGTGCAGTAACCCCTACAGTTCCATTGCAGGAATGAAACTGTAGGGGTCACTGCAGTATCTTAACTGATGTCTGAGATCTCCTTGCACAATATGACCCTATTGCATTCTGCCTGCAGGAAACTAACCTGACTAGACAGGTAACCACCTCACTATAAAACTACGTAATACACCAGGGGCGGGCAACTTTTTTCGTCAGCAGGCCGAATGAAATTTTTGCATCATAATGCGGGCCAGAATAGATTGAACGATTTAATAAAAAAAATCAGAACCTAAAAAATGTTATATTACTTGAATTACCAAATTATTAATGTATTTTTAAAAAAAATATCTGAATGTCCAATTATCATTGAAAATGCAGCATTTGGCATCAATTTTTCTTTTTTTTTTAATTGGCTCATTTTATGGGCTATAAATTATATTAAATTAAAAATTGTAATAATTAGAAAAGGCATAAAACATAAAATATCTCGCACCAATATTATTTTTTTCAATAAGAAGTCAAACCCAGAGGAACTTCGTTCGATCGATGCTACAATAATAATTAGGAAATAACTCTTTGACGCTGCGTAGAATCACTTGGTTACTGTTGTACTGGCTGCGATTCCCAATTGAACCGAATTAAGCCGAACGTTTACGGCGAGTGTAGTCAGGTATGGATTTTCTATATTTATGCATTTACCAAGGGGGCCGGATTCAACATCGTCGCGGGCCGGCTGTTGCCCACCCCTGTAATACACTGACAAAACCAATCATACTTAAAACACACCTTGAGACAGTTGCAGCTTGTATTAACATAATCTTCAATCTAACCACAGTATCATTTTACCTGACCCACCATCCTCCATGGGGAAATCAAAATGCGGACAAACATGGACAAATTATTGAAAAATTACTCTACCAACAATCTGATAGCTGTGAATACTGGAGTGCACACATACACCCATTTTTCTATGGGGTCTATTTCAGCCACAGACATATATTTGTACACATACACCTTTTATTTGAATGGACTATATGCAGTAATGCCTTAGGTAGTGACTATTATCCTGTAATATGCCACATTACAGGCCAGCATCCCTCCCTCAACTTTCCAACCAAATTACAAAATGGTGTTTTGCCACAGCTGACTCCAGTCAGCTGTATCAAATCTTATGTACTTCAAAGGCTAGAGCAATATCAAAACACATTAGACAAGACAGCAAGAAAGAGAGGAATGGAAGCAAGCATCTCCACAATGTCCTAATTGCAAGGGACAAGCATCTTGCTTTCTCAAAAAGTAAGTATGTGATCTTTGGAAACTAGAGAAAAAAATTCAAATATATAAGATTGATAATAAAGTAACCTGCAAAGAAGCAAGAAAACAAGTGAAATTTATTATGCCAGGTGTATATCCACCACTTGGAATTACCAGACAATAGCAACACAAATAGGGGTGTTCAGTTTCACCTGATACATCAATTGCAGAATGGACAGGATCCATACTTTCAAACCATCCCTCATCTTCAAGGCCACTTTTAACAGACAGAAAAAAAAAACAAAAAAAAAACTACCCCAATCACAGTTCTACCATCTTGATATGCTCCCCAATCTTATATCCACTCATTGAATGGACAATTTCAAATGATCCTCTTAATTGCAATCACTTCCCTGTGATCTGCAAAACACTGACACAGGATATCTCCCATCATGTGAAAAAAAAGATGGAAATTCCATAAAGCTTATGGGAAGATATATACAACCCTTGCAACGATAAATGAAGAGATTGTCTCTTCTCAGTCAACAAACTTTTGTGCATGTCTCAAACCAAATACTAATGGCAACCGAAGTTTCAATACCTCAAACATCTGGAAGGATCTAAAAGAATGCCACAAGCTGATGAAACAATGAATGTAACTGGCAAAAAATAAAAAAATAAAGCCTAGAACCTGTTTTGAAAATATCCCATCACTAACAATCTCATAAATAATAAAAACAACATGAGCTAAAGCTAGATTCTGAAAATATTTCTCACAATGCCTCTGACAAATGCAAGTGGTGAAAGGTCTTTTTCAGCACTAAAAAGAATAAAAAAAAACTATTTATGAAATAATTTAATGCAGGACCAAATGTCCGATTTATCATTATTATTCTTTGAGTCCAAGGTAACAAACTCTATGAATTATGATGACATATTTGATAAATTTCCAAAAATAAGAGCAAGGGAAAAAAAAAGACATTTTATAGTAACTGGTGTTAGATTCCAGTGAAGTTTAATCAAGTCCTATGTGCATGTCTGGAGTTTTTATAAGCTTGTACAGAATATATTAAATTAAATATTCTTATGTTTTTATGCACCAATGCCAAAACATTATGACCAGCGAGTCGTTATCCAAATCGAAGCAACTGCAGATGAACTACGGTGCATGCGCTGGGTTGGGACATGGTATAAAAAACACCTGATAGTGTTACTTTTGTTCTTCAGATGGGAAAGGTAGCAGACTTAAGCGAATTTGAGAAAGGCCAAATTGTAATGGTCAGACGACTGGGTCAGAGCATATCCAAAACGGCACGGCTGGTGGGATGCTCACAGTCAGCTGTGGTTAGTACCTACCGAAAGTGGTCCAAGGAGGGGAATACCTATGAACCACCGGCAAGGTGTTGGACGACTACAGCTCATCAATGTTCGAGGTGAGCGAAGACTCTCCCAGATGGTACTGGCAACAGAAAGGCAACTGCTGTTGTTATTTGGTTTTTAGGAGCATTAGCAACTAAGGCCATATTGCTCCGGGGATATGCGATGGTCATTCCCTGACCTTTCCGCATCCTCCATATTTGGTAGTCACGGGCTCGAACCCCAGTCTAATCAAGAAGTGTGTGCTACACGCTGCTGCTCCTGCCCACCTGGCTACAGAGGCGTCGAAGGGCAACTGTGGCACAACTCGCCAGTAATTGGAATGCTGGTGACGGGAGTAATGTGTCACAACACACAGTACATCAAACCCTGCTGAAAATGGGGCTGTGTAGCCGCAGGCTGCTGCGAGTGCCCATGCTAACCACGGTCCACCGGCAACAGAGAATACAATGGGCACACAAGCATCGAAATTGAACCTTATAATTGAGTGATTGAAAGATGGTCATCTGGTCCGATGAATCACATTTACTGTTGCACCATGTGGATTGTCGGGTACGTGTTTGTCGTTTACCTGGGAAGCGATGGCGCCTGGATGTACTGTGAGACGAAAACAAGCCGGTGGCAGTGGTGTCATGCTTTGGGCGATGTTCTGCTGGGATACCCTGGGTCCAGTCATCCATGTGCCAGGCACTCTAACGTCTACCACATACCTAAACATAATTGCCAACCAGGTACACCCTTTCATGGCAATGGTCTTCCCTTCTGGCAGTGCCACCTTTCAGCAGCATAATGCGACATTCCAAACCGCCTGGATTGTTTGGGACTGGTTTGCGGAACATGAGGAAGCCTTCCAGGTATTGCCCTGGCCTCTAAAGTCCCAGACATCAATCCCATCAAGCACCTGTGGATTGCGTTAGAACAGCAACTCCGATCTGTGGCATCTCAACCATGGACCTTACAGGAGTTAAAGAATCTGCTGGTTACGTGTTGGTACCAGATACCACAAGTCACATTTAGAAATCTTGTAGCATCCATACCTCACCGGGTATGAGTTGTTTTGGCTGCACGTGGAGGACCAACATCATATTAGGTGTGTGGTCATAATGTTTTGGCTCATCGGTGAATAATAATGTGTTAATATTTGGTACCATACAGGTATTGTTAAAACTATTATTCTGTTAAACCCTTGGATTTTATATATTTGTATTTAATTATTATGTTATATAAATAAATTATTTTTGCAATACAGAATTTTTACTGTCATACTTCATCGATAAAAAGGGGCCTCAAAACAAACTTTGGAAACTGAAGGAAAAAATCTCTTTCTTGCTGTCTTGTCTAATGTGTTGTGATTTTGCTCTAGCCTTTGAAGTACATAAGATTTGACATAGCTGACTCCAGTCAGCTGTGGAAAAGCACCATTTTATAAAAATTCAGGGGCCTCAAAATAATACTGTGCCTTGGGCCTCGAAATGTGTCGTAAGTTCAGCCCCTCTTAAAGCGTCTAACCCGCCGCTAACATTTTTGAGATGTGTATGAATTTCAATGAGCATCACCTCTTCCTTGGTAAGAAATTCAATCACCACTCTTTGCTCGAGACCTATATCTGTACCATCCACCACTCTGACCTATCAATGTGCTGCACTCATGAGACCAATCACAGTGCCACTCAGTATGGTGAAACCAGTCTTTTAGTTACCATTCAGTGACATGCAAAATCATCTATGCCACCACATGTGAAAGCAAAAAATAGGAGACATTACTTTTGTACCAACTTTGTGGTACTATACTCGGGTAGTCATAAATTAAAAAGACCTGGGGGTAATGCAGTCAGATATCAAGTTCTCTGAGCAGTGCAGACAGGCTGCCAGGGCAGTTCATGGGGTTTTTGTCAATGATATACAGAAATTTTGACAGCAGGTACAAGGAGGTGATTATCCCATTGTATAACGCAATGGTCAGGCCACATCTTGACTACTGCATATAGGTCTGGAGGCTTCATTTTAGGAAGGATGTAGAGCTGCTAGAATGAGTACAGAGAAAGGCACTGAAATTGGTGAGTACAACAAATGGGCGCTCTTCCCAAGAAAGGCTTCAGTTCTGCAAATTGCAGCATCTGGAGACTAGGCACCTCCAAGATGATCTGATTGAGGTGTTTAAGGCTTTGGATAGATTGAACAAGCTCAATGCCAATGGGCTTCTTCCTCTTGCTCAGAATACACTCATGAGGGGGCACAAATTCAAACTAAGGAAGGACGGCAGTAGAATAAATATACAGAATTTTGCCATTGTTTGCAATAGTTTGCAATTTTGGTTGGTTGCTTGCTTGCTGGAAGAAATTTCCATCTTTGTTGTGGAAGTTGATAGCTTACATAACTTCACGGTAGAACTAGACTAACTATTGAATTGAAGGGATAGGTGAAATGGGAAGATTTTTTCCTTTGATGTTGTATAACCTAGCTTTCTTGCATCATGTGCTACTCACTACTAATAGTAAATTACACTGTCTTTGTGTGCTGATCTAGATTTATTACATTGTAGTAGTGCATTCATGTGAGCTGGTTTGCCCTCTTTTCTGGTGGTATGTAGTCATCTAAGATTGAAATAACTGAATCTGAAGTTTGCTGTTACTGTGGCCTCTTCATTTGCATGTTGTTTGAACATGTGTAAGCATTCCAGTCTGCTGAACAGTCTTTTATTATTATTATTAATGGCTTTATATATATGTAACATCTTATAAAAAAAAGCTTCTTTGAAGATTCTTTTGTGATAAGAAGTATCTATGGGCAATACAGAAGTAGCAACAAAATTCAAAACATGCATGGGTGGATCAGACTTCATTTATTCTTACTATACCTTTGTTGTGTTCAAGTCACTGGTGTGATTTGCAAATTAATAGATTGGAAGACAACATACATAGAGGAGGAGTCGCTTTCATAGTAAAGAAATATCTATTAAATTCAATAATAGACATTCACCCACACAGCTCAAGAATGATAAGTTTAAGAATAAAAGGTAAAGAAAAAGGAATCTTCATAAAAATAATCCAGGTATATGCCCCGGACTCCTCACATGATGATACAGAGACAGCTGCCTTCTATTCAGACCTACAAGAAACCATAGATAACACAAACAAAAAAGATATTTTAATAATAATGGGAGACCTTAATGCAAAAGTTGGAGGCTTTTCGACAGACTTCAGCGACACATTAGGAAAGTTTGGGATAGGAAATAAAAATGGACGAGGAGAAGAACTCTTGAACTTCTGCAAAGAAAATAAACTATTCATCACCAACACACTGTTCTACCACAGATCTCAACATAAGTATACATGGACATCACCAGATGGAAATACAAAATCTGTATTGACTACATTTTAATAAATAACAACTGGAAATCATTCATTCAAAATGTTAAAACTCTTAGAAGTACAGATTTTGACAGACCATGAACTGCTAGCAGCAACAATTAAATGGAAATTTAAAAATACAAAGTCAAAGAACAACAGAGCAACATTTAAATATATCATGATTTGATGAAGACAAAAAAAAAAAAGAGGAAATTTATGGGAAACACTACAAGAAAAATTAAATGATATAAACTGTTCATCATCTGTGGAAAATATATGGGAGAAAACTAAATAAATGACTAAAGATGCAGCCTTAAAAACCTTGGGAACAAAATGAAAACCAAATAATCCTTAGATTACAGCAGAAATTTAAGATGTATGGATGGAAAAAAAAAAGACAAATGAAAAACCTCCTAAACAAAGAAAATAGTCAAGAAAAAAGGGAAAAATATAAAAATCCTAAAAAACAAAATAGACAACCTACGTAACGCCACTAAAAGGAAATGGTTGGAAGACAAAATAAAGCAGTATGAAGAGGCATATAAATGTTGTTGTTGTTGGTATGAAAGTTTCACGACACAAGGGCAACTGTGGCCAATATGTGTCTGTCAGTGTCATTGTTCATTTTAATGATTTAGGATGGATATATCAGAGTGTATTTATTATTCCTAGATGTTTAATGTATATAAAGAGTTCACTTAGGTTTGCTTTGTCACCAAGTACATGAGAGGTTTAGAGGAGCTTGCAAGCTTGCTAATGATTGGAAGGATGTGGTTCGAACGGCTGAATAGGATGGACAGTCAATCAGGATGTGCCTTACTGTAAGTTGTATCTGACAGACAGAGCACAGCGGGGGATTTTCTCTTATAATTAAATGTTTGTGAGTGAGGAAGGTATGCCCAATGCGCAGTCTTGTTAATATAATTTCCTCCTGTCTATTTGTACGTGAGCTAGAACATAATCTTTTTTTATTCTGCGATGTTTATTGCACGGTTGGTCCCTCCAAAGTTGTTTCCAAATAGAAGTATATTTGGTACGAAATACATCCCTATAATGGTACATATTATATCATATATAATGGTTTCAGTTTGTAAATGGTACAAACTGAAAGTTATCTTGTATATTAAGATCTGGATTTTTTGCGGTTTGGTCTGCATGATTATTTCCTGGGATTCCAACAGATAGACACCTATTTTCTTTCTTTATGCAAAACTCTGAGTTGTTTTTTGATATGCTGAATCAAGGAATTTGAGGAATATTTGCTGTTCTGTAAAGCTGCTACTGCACTAAGGGAGTCAGTATAGATTAGAGCAGGTAGAAGTTGATGCTTGGTAATATCATCCAGTGCTAGTTTAATAGCATATAATTCTGCTGTGAAAATACTGCAAACATGAGACAAGGAGACAGATATAACATATTCCAGTAAAACTACTGTGGCACCTAATGAGTTGTTCGATTTTGAACCATCCGTGTAAATCTGATGACTGTTTCTATTTTCAAAACTGTACACTGCATGGAGCTTCTGTATAACGATTGGAGAGATCTCTTTTTTATTCCTGTTTGTAAGAACCAAGGAGGTTCTGAGTTTATATCTACTGCAGAAATGTGCTGGAAATGTATTTCCCAAAATTGAGCTAAGTGTCTGAGACGCAGTCCCACTGGTTTATTTTCATTTGGCTTGCAATCATAATTACTCATCCATGGTGGATCGTGAATAATGGACCAATTTGGATGTGATGGCTGACTGTATATTTTTGCCACATACATGCACAGTAGATAATCTCATTGAAGATGCAGCGGAGGTTCCAATGCATCTGCATACAGGCTGTAAATTGGTGAAGTTCTAAATGCTCCTAGAGCCATGTGGAGAGCATTATGCTGAATGGTATCTAGGCGATGTAACATGCTCCTTCTTGCTGAAGCATATATAGGAGATCCATAATCCAAACGAAATCTAATCAAAGTTTTATATAATAGTAATAATGTGTACCTGGCTCCCCAGGCCATTGAAGATACTGTGCGCAAGATGTTAAGTTTTAAGAGACAACTAGTTCGAAGTCTTAGTATATGTTCATGAAAGTTTAGTTTTCTATCTAACGTTAAGCCCAAAAAGGAGAAATTTTGAACAACAGGTAGAGCAATTTTATTTAAGTATAAGACCGGTTCAGGATGAAGACCATGCATTTTACATAAGTGTATAACAGCTGATTTTTTTCTCAAATATTCTATATCCATTATTTTTAGTCTATACTTCTATTTTGTTTATGGATAATTGCAGCTGTTGTTCAATTGTGTTCATGCTTTGTGACTGAAATGAAATGGAAAGATCATCTGCATATACAGTGAAACTTCCCTTTAACGGACAGCCATGGGGAACGAAAATCTGTCCGTTAGAGAGAAGTGTCCGCTAACAAGAAGTCTGAGGGAGAGGAAAAAAAAAAATCGTTAAACGTTTAATGTAAAATTAAATTATATACAGATTTTGCACAATATTTTTGTAAATAATATACATACAATTGTGCTATGCATATTATGACTTTATCTTAAGAAAAATACATACAGTAATAACTTATTTTCTTCTGCACCTTCTTCCGGCTGATAATTTTGTTTTCAGCATCTGTTTGGAGTGAATAAACCATCGAAAGTCCTTCAGTATCTTCTTCAGCGGCGAAAAACATTTTTAAACGATTGATTTGTATGAGTGCTTCTTCTATTTTCATCGGTGGTTCGTCGTTAATATGTTCTTCGACAGAATGACCTCCTTCCATTTCTTCATCCTCACGAGGAACTTCTTGAAAAATATCGATGATAATGTCGTTGATATCTAGAGCACCATCTTCTGTAGTGAGGTTCGAGTCTATATCTTTGTAGCCAAGATCACTTGAAGATGAAGTATCGTACATTATCAATAAATGTTGAAGTTCTTGTTCTTCTTGGTGCTCCACATTGCTGTTCACAACTTCAATTTTTGCGTTTGAGAAGCCAGACTTTACAAAACAGTTCACAACAGTTTGTTTTCTAATTGCGTTTACTTAAGAGGAAATCCATTGAATCGCATCCAGGATGCTGATTTTCTTTGCAAGGTCACTCGCACGTGTTCAATCGTTCACGTTTGCAATGAGATGTCTTAAAACACGTTTTCTGTAGTGAAGTTTAAAATTTTTTATTATCCCTTGATCCAAGGGCTGACACTCTGCAGATGTGTTTGGTGGCAGAAAAACGATTTGAATGTTGGACAATTCAATGTGCGGGTGAGATGCAGCATTATCCATGAAAAGAATAATTTTTCTGTTTTGGCGAATCACGTTTTGGTTAAAGTGACTTATTCATTCGCTCATGATATCTCGTGTCATCCACGCTTTTTTATTAGACTTCCAGTCAACATTCAAAAGATTCAACTTTATGCCCTTGAAACAACGAGGATTTTGTGGTTTTCCTATAACAAGAGGTTGTTCAAAGTCTCTCAGCATATTTGTACACAATAGTACACTCAAGCGTTCCTTAGAAATTTTTCCGCCCTGGCACTTGCCGTTTTTTAGACTCATTGTTTTTTCAGGAAGAGCTTTAAAAAACAACCCTGTTTCGTCACAGTTGTAAATATCCTTAGCTTCAAAATCACGACATAAATCTTCCAATTTGACGGTCCACTCTGTTACAACCCCAGTATCAACAGATCCACCTTCACCACTTACGGTTTTCCAAGAAATTTTATACCGAGTTTTGAACTCATTTACTCCCATAGATTTCGCAACCTCCAAAGCCTTTTCCCTAATAATAGGCTCATTAATGGGAATTTTTTTAGTACGTGCGCCGACAAAACCACTCATACGTAACATTGTCAATTTGAAGTTCAACGGTTTTCGGGAATGATTTTTGAACCTGATCATTTCCGTGTTGCCAAAATTGTTTGAGCAGTTCATTTTTTTTTCTTTAGGATGTCGCTTACCTGCGTCTTCCCGATTTTGAATTTTGTAGCGAGATTGCAAACACTATTTTTTGCCGATCATACGCATTAATGAGTTCGATTTATCTTTTAAAGTTAAATGTTTACGAGAAGACATTGTGCACTTCGCATGACACTGAACAAAACTGAAAACTGAAACTGAAAAGACTGACCAAATTCCCCCTCCCTGCACACACCGAATTCATCAGAAGTTTTACACGTGCCTTAAAATTCTTGAAAAAGGGTTTAGAACCACGACCTAAGCCTTGATAAAATTCGGAGAATCAGAAACACACGATTGAGGCAATACGTGGAAGAAAAGTTCCTAGAAAAAGGGCCGTGAACTCTCCCGCAGTCCGTTATGGGGAGATCAAATTAAGTGCTCTAAATAATAATCTAAACGAAACAGCGCAGATTGCTTGTCCGCGTCCATTACAGAGAATGTCCACTAGACAGAAGCTGCAAACACGTTAAAACCAATGGAGGTGAGTTGGGGAATTTGAAAACGTCCGTTGTAGAGAGATGTCCGTTAAAGAGAGGTGTCCATTAGGAGAAATTTCACTGTATATATATTTCCAATGATGGTGGTATAACCTTTGTGATATTCTTCACCTGCAGTGCAAACAGGGTTGCACTTAATACTGAGCCCTGGGGAACCCTTCCTGTTGTATATATATTGTAGATAAACAGCCTTTATATCATACCTGAAATGTTCTGTCAGCAAGGAATTTTTCTATAAATTGTGGAAGTTGTCCTCTGTATCCTAATTGAAATAGATCTCGCAGAATTCCGAATCTCCATGTTGTGTCAAAAGCTTTTTCAAGATCTAGATTTACCATCACCATATGCTGCTTTCTTATGAGTTTCTAATATTTGTTTTCACTTTGACATGTAGGTCAAGTGTTGATCTATTTTTCCTAAATCCAAATTGGTGGGGTGATAAAACATTCTCTTTTTCCAGCAATCACCTAAGTCTATTATGCACCATTCGTTCAAGGATTTTCCCTAAGCAGCTGGTCAGTGAAATCAGGCGATAATTATATGTATAGGAAGAATCTTTTCTGGGTTTGGGAAATGCAGGGACAATTGCATGCCGCCATATGGATGGATACAGGTTGTTCAGAAAAATTCTATTATATAGAGCTAGCAGGATTTCCAGACAATCAGAGTTTAGGTGTTGTATCATAGTATAATAAATGCCATTGGGACCTGGTGCACTATTAGGTAATTTTGTAATGGTTGTAAGTAATTCCTCTTTTAGAAAGGGTAGATTATAGGAATGAGATGTCTTGGTAAAGAAATTAAACTTACTCCGTTCAGCTTGCTCTTTATATTTTTGAAAGTCAGTGCTGTAGCTTGTAACTGCTGATATGGAAGCGAAAGAGTCAGCCAGAATTTCAGATGTCCGGTCAGTTGTAAAAACGTCCTGCCCTTTCCAATGGAAGATTGGAGATTGTGTGCTTGGATATCTTCCACTTAAAATCCGAATTTTTTTCCACACCAAACCAGGATTCGAGTTCCTAGTAAGCGTGGAAGCAAACACGATCCAAGAATTTTTCTTTGCTTTTTTCTGAATTCTTCTTGCTTCAGCTTTGGCTTTTTTTATATGCAATTAAATTGAGGGTAGTTGGATATTTCCGGAATCTATTCCATGCACGATTTTGTTTTGTTTTTGCTGTTGCACATTCTGCATTCCACCAAGAGTTGTACCGTGCCTGCCTTGCCTTACTTATTTGAGGTATTGTAGCTTTGGAAGCTTCTAGCAGTTGATCATTGATATATAAGACAGCATCATCTATTGGCAGGGTTTCTATTAATTGCATATTTACTCCAATTAGCTTTTTTAAAATTCCATACTGTTCTGATTCCTTATGTAAGAGTTGGTTGTGTCTGTATGGAACATACTATTGGAAAATGATCACTGTTGTAAGGATCATTTAATACAAACCATTCTATACTAGGATGAATTGATGGAGAACATATTGTTAAGTCTATTGCAGAAGTGATACCTATAGCCAAACTGATATAAGTGTGAGATCCGGTATTCAGTAAATTCAGTTGTTGATCATCTAGGAAAGTTTCGATTAAGTTACCTCTACTGTCTGTGTGAGAAGATCCCCACAAATGATGATGGGCATTAATATCTCCCATAAGGCAATAGGGAGGTTGAAGCTGCATAGCCAGATCGTTTAATTCTGATCTGGAGAGGGGAATATTTGGTGGAAGATAAAGGGACCAGATTGTGATAGAAATTCCGATGGCTATTCTCACTGCTACTGCTTCTAAGTTGGTTTTTAATGTTGTTTGCTTAGCTGGTATATTAGTATTCACCAAAATGTCACTCCTCCTTTGGCAGTTCTGTTATCATTTCTGTCTCTCTGGAAAAGTGTATAATTTTGAAATGTGGGTGAAGATTGAAGTGTTAGATGGGTCTCCTGAAGGCAAATGCAGGCTGGTTTATACTGCTGAATAATATCTTTTATTTCATTCAATTTTCCACGTAAACCACAACAGTTCCATTGTATTGTTGCATTATTTAGGTCTCGGAACGATTTGTTGAATCTGACTGCGCTTTTGAGTTTTTTCATTTATCATATTTGGGTCTGTCTTTCTTCGGAAAATTAGGATGAGGTGTACCAATATCTTCTGCAGGGTGTAGTTCTAGTACGTTCCCTCTCTCTGTTCATCAGTATCCATTTCGTCTATGTTTGTTTGTTTCTGTTCACACAGTTTACTAGATGCTGTTTGCTTTGTTTTTGAAGATGTTACTTCTGATTTCTGCTTTCCAGGCATGGAAGTATCTTGCTCTTTAGTGCTGGATGTTTCTTGTGAAGCTGTTTTTGTCATCAGTATTACTTTACTCCAGTCTATAATTTGATTTAGAGGTATTACTACCTCCGTTTGAGTGGCTATAGTTTGCTGTTGTTTCACTGCTGAAGCATAGGAACGTGAAGGTTTGGTTGCAAGTATCTGTTTTCTTGCTTCCGGATAAGACACTTTATTTTCTACTTTGCTTTCCCAATACCCACACTTTGCATGTCTTCAAAAAAGCAGGATGATTTCCATAACAATTGGGACAGAGTGGTGTAGTGGAAGTGCAGTTTGCTTGATTGTGGTCTTTTGATTCACATAGAGGACAGATGGGATCACTGTGACATGCCACCTGAGAGTGTCCGTATCACTGACAGTTGTAACACCTTATTGGATTTGGTATATATGGTCGGATTTTGCAATTTAAATATCCTCCTTTAACTGAGTGGGGAAGAGAAGGATTGTTAAAGGTGAGAATTACTGATCGGCTTGGAATGAGAATTCCATCTTTCTTCATCATTATCCTCTTAACATGTATCACTTGTTGTTCAGTTAGCTCGTGCAGTAATTCTTCCTCTGAAACAGTCAAAAGGTCCCATTCGGTAATAACACCTTTCGATGTATTCAGGGAATTATGTGGGGTAATTTCAACTTGCAGTCCTGCAAGTTTTCGTTTTTAGCAATTTCTCAGATTGATGGCTTAGTGAGGTTTCTACTAAGAGATCACCTGATTGTAATCGTTTTATCATTTTTGGTGATCCAACCATGAACTAAGAAAGGGGATAATTTCCCAACGGGTTGTGTTGATAATGACTGTATCACCAAAAAGAAAGGAACAGTAGGCTGAGAGATGTTTATTTTCATTCTCTTAGCCTGAGACATGTTCAGCTGTAAGTCATCACATTTATTGGAGTTAACTTTCTCCAATCTTGTGTTGTTAGTTTTTTGGTCCATTTTAAACTCCTTTTAGTCCTGGGTGATGTCTTTTCACCCAGGTCCAGCCCTGCCACGGGGAGGCAGGAGTAGTGCCACCAAGCGAGTAAAATAGGTTAGTATACAGAAAAATTAAGAAAGGTTACTTTCCTTTCTGAAACTTCTTCCTTATGCTTTAAGAAAGAGAACTCTTATTATATATTTGAATAACAGAAGAAAAAACGTGTGAACTCAAAGTGAAAAGCTTATCTCTCTAATATAATCGCAGCAGAAGTCGCAGGGAAGATCGCTTGGCACCTGGGGCCGCATATAAATGTCACAGCTCTAAAACAACTTATCTGGTTATAAAGGAACTCTCTAAAACATACATCGCAAAAATACTGACAATTAAAAATAAAAACAATATAAAAACAGGAAACACGCAAGAAATTAAAAAAATATGGAAAGAATATTACCAAACCCTGTTCAAAGGGGAAGGAAAAAACACTCTCACCTTAGATAATAGAAGAGATAAAGCATCCTCAATAACAAAAGAAGTTCAGAAAGCAATTAGCCAAATGAAGATTGACAAGGCACCCGGAAATGATGGTAGCCAAGCAGAACTAGGGAAATTCGGAGGCGATGCAATGTTAAAACATCTCGCACAATTGTTTAATCTAATTTTATTTACAGGTGATATACCAGAAGACTGGAAAAGTGGAATAATAGTACCTATACACAAAAAAGGAAATAAAGAAAATTGTCATAATTATAGATCCATTACCCTTTTAAACCATATATATAAAATATTTATAAGGACCTTACAAAATAGGATACTTAAAACATATGAAGGAAAATAGGGGAAGAACAAGCAAGATTTAGAAAAGACAGATCAACAATAGACCAAATATTCACACTAAATATTATTGCAGAAAAATATTGGAATAAAAAGAAACACCTTTATCTGTGCTTCATCGATTTCAAGCAGGCATTTCACTCTGTAAACACAGAAAATTTAATGAAGCAACTATAAAAAAATCCCACTTGATCATGAAATAATCATGTTTGTAAACAATTTCTACAAAAATACAAGAGCAATAATAAAATTCAACAACCTTAAAACAGAGAAATTGGACATAGAGAAAGGAGTCATGCAAGGATGCCCTTTATCTCCATATCTATTTAATACCTACCTAGAAGAACTAATGAAATCAATTGAAGAAAAAAGAGGCACAATAATAAATGGAAAAGATATAAACCACATAAAATATACAGATGACATTGTGATTTTAACAGAAACCAAAGAACAACTAAAAGAAATATTAACAAACATTGATAAAGCAAGCAACAATTATGGAATTAACATAAATAAAACCAAAGTAATACAAATCGGAAAAAACATAGAAGACAAACATCCAAAATCAACAAATAGAAAAATTTGTTTACCTGGGTGTTCTAATAACTGGAAACCTAAGTAATATTGACCAAATTAATCACAAACTGAATATCGGATGGACAAACATGAACAAACTCAAAAACATGCAAGAGCAATAAAATCTCAACTAGTCTAAAAATCTAATCTACACTGTATATGAAACTGTCATCATAACCACAGCAACTTATGGATCAGAGAATTGGAGAATAAATAAGAAAGAAAGGCAAAAAATGTCATTTGAAATGAGATGTCTAAGGGAAATCAATAAAACAAATTGGAGAGAACGTAAAACTAATGAACAAGTAAGGAGAGATCTAAATTTTCAATGCAGAATAATAAAGCAGATCTACAAAAAACAACTTCAGTGGTTTGGACATGTGAACCAGATGAAACAACACAGGCTGCCTAATTTAGTACTGAGAGGAAGAATTGGAGATAAGAGACCACCAAGAAGACCCAAAAGAGAATGGTTCTAATGCCTAAAGGAAAACACAGGCTTTCAGAGTTACCAATGTATGATGCAAGATTCAAGAGATCAACAACAAGGAGGATGATATCTAAACTGGGACTCAACCCATGCCAAATGGAAAGGTAGAATAATGATGATGATTGGGCCTCTTGGATTCATGTTCACGAAAGAAAGATGGAAATATTTGTGATGCGATTACTTTGAAAAATAAGCTATTTTTGATTGTCACAGATGGCAGTAATCAAAGTGATTCCATGCTATATCCCATTGCTTTGATCGTTTCTAACAAAAATAAAGAAATTAATAAAAATTTGTCCAATTGAAAGCATCTTGCTCACAATGCCAGTGTTGGAAGGTGACTAACCTATAGAACACAACATTTAGCATCTTCTTCTAACCAACCTGAAAGCATTCATATTTGGGATTCCTATAGAAAACTATCTAACGCTTACTGTTGATAATGTTATAGTAGGATGGAGTGGCATGGATTAGGGATTTTCTGAGACTCCACAAGCCAGGTAAAGAAAGGGTGGTTTAACATATTTTGCTTTGTAAGAGCTAATGAAGGCACAGGTGTCTTTCTTTCGAAAATTAACAAAATTGCAGCATTTAATCTTAAGAAATAAGAGAAATTTTATTTTTGAAGAAATTTAAAATTTTAAGCTTTCAGAAATGATCATGAAACAGGTGCAGTTATGCAATGCATATTATTATTAGATGTATGGTGCAAGGAAGCCAGATGCTTTTGCTGCACCAGCCAAAAAAAAACTGAGTTACCCAGAGCAGAGAGAGAGAGAGAGAGAGAGAGAGAGAAGTAAATCACCAAGGAAGAGAAGAATGATATCCAGCTCAGGACCCTGGGTGTGCCATGCTCATACTCATGTGAGTTGGTATATATGTTACCTCTGAAAAATCTTGAAGTTAATTGATGTGTGAAGCTATAGTTCCATATTTTGACTTAGGATGTGTAATCTGACTAGCACCAAGTTTTAAACTTCTTTCATGCACGACAATGCATGAAAGAAACCAGCTAGTATACTTCAAATACCTCTGTTTTTAAAGTATACTAACTGGTTTTAAGCTATTTGCACTTTGTTTCATGATACTAGAATAATATGTGTATAAAAAAAATTAATAATGCAACTGTGTAATATCTGAAGTTTGTTCATCTTAAAATGTATTTTTCTTTTGTTTGAAGTAAATAGAAAAGTAAACAAGTTGTGAAAGACTGGAAAGCATATTCTGAAAAGATTACTCTTAAAAATTCAGTATATTTAATATATCAATTTTTACAAATTGGTTGTTCTTGATCAGATTTATTCAGCAATATTCTGATATGAAAAAGGAGCTTAATGCAAATTTAGTTTTAATTTACGAGATGAGACAAAAAGCTGCAAAACACCATTTCTTTACTTACTGATCAGATTTAAACAATTCCTGAACTTTAAGACTTTGCATACCGAAAACACACACACACACACACACACACACACACACACACACACACACACACACACACACACACACCTTTAAAATCTATCATGTAGTAGTACACTGATCAGTTCTGCATTGTTTACTGATATGGACAATTTAATAATCACTATACACATCATCCAAAAGTTACAAATTTCAGAATCATTATTCTTCTGATACCATTTTTTTAAAGAAAATTTATCAACAACAAAAAAAAATAAATAAATAAAAAAAAATTACACTGGTGACCAGTACTGATTGACATAATAGCTACTTTGAAAGTAAGCAAAAAATTTAACAGTAAATAAAAAATTACAGTGCATATGAAATGGCACAGTCACAAATCTAAAACATTAATTATACAGTTGCTCTTTTATAGTTAATTTAGAACATAATCATAACTATATTCTGTTCTCCATTAAATTTATACCACACAATCATTAAAATAATCAACAAAAATCAGTGTACTAACACAGTTATAAAAAAAAATCTAAAAATTCCATTTCTTCGATAAAAAATGTATAAAATTTACATAATATATTAAATTACTTTTGTACTAATTGATAAAAATTCTCAATATTTCAAACATGGTCTTGCACTTTGCCTATATTTCTGTTCAGCACTCCATGATTTTGATTTTAAGCGAAAGTGCCTAAGATCTTTTTCATGATCCTTATGTACCATTGGCATATAGGCAGAAGGTTCGCAATGTTCCTACAAGAATAACAACCTATTTAATCCCTGGTAATAAAATACAGATTTTTACTCATTATACCTATTAATATGTGGAAGTGGCATCAAGAGACTCATTGAAAACCTGATATATTCATTATAATTATCAGAAATATTTATAAGAAATTATAAAATGGGTTTTTTTTTTTCCCTTTTTAGACTACAGTACAGTGCCTAGGTGACTAGAGGAGTTCACACTTTATTGTGTGGTATAAGTTACACTGGTATACATTACTCCATGACTAAAGCAAGTGCTTAGATGTCATTAAAATCCCATAAGAATGATATCTTCTATTAAGAAGATTTTAACATATGCTCATTTTATACACTGGAATTTACACAGTGTATAAAATGAGCATATGTTATGGTTTTATCCACCAATTTCTGGGTGATATGAAAAAGTGGAGGGAGGGGACTTGAAATCGAGCACACACCGCCGTATATGATAAGATTAGAATGTTTATTTTCTAAAGGTTACAAGTAAATCAAGTGAGATAAAGAACACATTAAAAGAGGCCTAAGGCAATTAAGTTGGTGGGGGAGAATTAGCCAATATTTCAAAGGCCATTTTGCATTCTTCTGGTATAAAAAATATAAAGGAAAGTAGGGGAGGAAAATATAATATAAACAGTTAGAAATATGCTGTAATTAACAAACTTAAATGAAAGGAAAAGTCAGATAAGTGAGCTTTGCTGATAAACAAAATATACGAAAGCTTATCTGGATTGCCTGATCAAAAGGTATATAGCAATGGTTAGGTCTTACAGACCTGTATGAAGTATTTCATACAGGTCTGTAAGCCTCATCTCATTTGCAGAAGGATATGTATCTGTTGGAATGGATGCAGAGAAGAGCAAGGAAAAAGATTAGTGAAGTGTACAAAAGGGTGCTCTCACCAAGAAGGAAAGGCTTCAGTTCTGCAAATTGCAGCACATGGAGACTAAGCACTTGTGAGGAGATCTGAATGGACTGGGTAAGTTCAATGCTCTTGGAATCCTTCCTCTTGTTCAGACTACTCACGATGGAGCATAAATTCAAATTGAGGAAGGACTGATGTACAGAAATTTGCCTTCAGCCAGTGGGTAGTTGATTGTAGGAACAAACTTCCATCTGCTGTTGTTGAGGTACTGGACAGGTCATATGCTTTTTTTTTTTTTTTTTTTTTTTGTGATACTGTAATAAGCTTGCTTTCTTGCATCATTTGTACTAATACTTACAATTCACAATGCCATTGACCTATATGAGTTGTACAGCAAAACAGAACAGACGTCTGTTTTTCTGTTTATTGGTCCTATGTTGTGAGCTGTGTTAGAATCAAGTGGAGGTAGGAATGACATCTAGTGATGTTAGCTATAGATGATCACAGTTTTTATGGGCCGCTATTTCTGGTGGTCCACCTGATTAATAAAAAAAGCAGATCCTCGCAGGCGCGGGGGGGGGGGGGGAATTTGCTTTTGTGTTTGTTGAAGTTCAAGGAGGAGTTGGCTTGTATTAACCACACCTTTATTAACACCTTGCAATTTTTTTTTTTTTTGTACAACTGCATGTTATTCATAGATGCAATGGTGTGCTATGCCACTACCGTAGAAGTACCTGGACTGATCTTTCATGTGCAATTCTAGGTGCCAGTTGGTTTGCCCGATGTAAGCTTTCCTACAGTGGCAGTCCACCTGGTAAACAGGATTATAGGTGGGGGGAAGAGACATGAGGAAACCCACTACCTTTTTAGAGGGCAGGTTTCCCAGTTAAACTGTGTTATGGTTTTTACTAACTTGGTGATGAGGGAAGGTGAAGGAGATGCAAAATTTGGAAATGATCTAAGAGATTATTTTATTAGAGAAATTGGAAGAGTAGTTATGATTAGCCAGGATTTCTTTTTATGTTCAGGATCTCAGAGTCTAGTGCTCAATAACTGCAGGTGTACAAGGCTCTCAGCACTAAGCCCTTCACTAGGACATTGAGTGGGTGGGTTGGAATCAAAGTTGAGCACCAAACTGGAATTTGAGGGTTACCCAGTATACTCAGGTAACAAAGGTGTTGATTGATTGGACCCTACTTCAATTGAAAATGTAATGTTATATTAACATCTAATGATATTAAGACTGGAATGAAAAAAAGTCTGAGGAATCCTTGCTATATTACCACACTACTAAAATATCACCCACTTATCACTGCACATCGCACAGCTTAGGTGTACAATGATAAATGGTTAATTTGAAGTCAGTCACAAAGACCTCCTCAAGAAAGGAAAGGCTTCTCATGCTCTTCTTTTGGAGGAGTTTTTCCTTGAGTAGGCCTTACTAGCTGAAAAATCAGGCCAACTGAATTCATGTTTAGATAGGTGGGTATGGTGATCCATGTGTATGCTGAGCTTTACCAGGAGGCTGAATTTAGCTTAGAAGAGGAAATGCTCATCAACATGGACTCAATGTCAAGTTTGCAGCATGTCACCTGATTCAATGGAAGTGGTTCTGAGCCTATCCAACAGGTCCTTTCAATTCTTAAGGGCACTGGATTTCGGAAAAGGGACTGAGATTGGGATAAGATAGATATCAGACAGGTCACTTTGCTAGCGCGGATAAGAAGGTAATTGTCTCCTTGTATAAGTCAATGGTCAGGTCACACCTTGAGTACTGTATACAGGTCTGGAGGCCTCATTTTAGGAACGATGTAGAGCTGCTGGAATGAGTACAGAGAAGGGCAATGAGATTAGTGAGGGGAAAAAAGGGTTGGTATTACCAAGAAAGGCTGAAGTTCGGAAAATTTCAGCTTCTGGAGACTAGGCACCTGCGAGGTGATCTAATTTAGGTGTATAAGGCTTTAAATGGATTGAGCAAGCTCAAAATGCTAATGGGATTCTTCCTCTTGCTGAGATTACTCACCTGAGGGGGCATAAATTCAAATTGAGGGAAGACAATTGTAGAATAGATGTAAGGAAATCTGCATTTAGCCAGTGTATGGTTGATAGTTGGAATAAACTTCCTACTCTTGTAGTGGAGGTAAGCAACTTAAATAAGTTCAAGGCAGAACTAGACAAACATTTGGACTGAATGGATGGGTGAAATGGGAAGGGCGGTTTTTTTTTTTTGGCTGATGCTATATAAGCTTGCTTTCTTGCATCATATGCCCTAACAATGCTAATGCTACTACAGCTTACACTGAGAAGGATTTTCCACTGATTGTAGGTTGAACTTGAAGGCCTCCTTTGTTTGCTTTAATATTACTGAAAATGAATGTGGGGTATGAAGTTATTAGAGTTTAGGGAGCAGAAGAGCTTATCAAGCCAAATTTGCCTAAGTTTGGTTTTACATTATATTAAGTTCCTTTTTGAGGAGGTATAATAACTCTAAATACAGATTCTCTCTTATTTGTGGGTCAGTGTACATTTTTTACTGAGGCATGCCAGCATGCTACGGACTGGGAATCTGCCATGATCGGAGTAAACTGGAGGCCTTTCCTTCCTTTGGTTGATATTGGTGGACAGTGCAATATTGAGCCAGATTGGTGTGACATAAGCACTGAAAAAGCAAAAATTAGGGTAGGAGTGTATTATAGGCCTAATGACTCTGATGAGTATAATTAACAACTATGCACAGAAATAAAGTAGGCAATAAATCAGAATTTCTTATAATGGGGGATTTTAACTTCCAGATATTGATTGGAACTTTTCGATTGGTCAATTGCACACTAGCAAGACTTTTGTGGATTTATTGGATGATTGTTTTCTACAGCAATATGTTTGAGCACCAACCAGAGGGAGTGATCTTGATCTGACTATCAGCAGTGATTATTCATACATTAAGAATTTGCAGATAAAGGAACCATTAAGTAACAGTGATCACAGTGTACTGTTGTGGGATTTACTTAAAGATGTAACTGCCATCAGGGGTAAAAGGAAGGCTTTTTGCTTTTGTAAAGGTGACTACAGTGGTCTCATACAGTTTATTAAATTCTATACAATGGGACCAACTGATGTTACCAACAGCAAATTCTAAATAGGAAGCATTCAAGGAAGTAACCTTGGAAGCTACTAGGCTTTTTGTCCCAACTAAGAAATATTGTTCAAGGTTTAGGCCTAAATGGAGGTCAGATGAACTAATAAGACTTGTGGCAGAGAATAAAAATGAATGGCTGTATATAAATTATCAGGTGGCACAGAAGGCTATGGTAGATATAAGCTAGTCTGTAATCAAGTCACAAATGAAGTTAGGCAAGCGCAGGCAGATTATGAGAAATCTTTGGCAAAGGACGCAAAAAAAAAAAAAAAAAAAACCAGCAAAGACTTCTTTACTTATAAAAACTCTAGAAGGAAGGGGTTGAATCAGATTGATCCACTTGATATTGATGGTTCAACTGTTGATGATCCTTCTCAGATAGCTGACAAACTGAATGAGTATTTTGTATCTACATTCACACATGAGGAATTCTGTAGGGAAGTGGAGAACAGAAGTTTATTATACTCTAACAGAGAGCTAAATGATTTGGTAATAATTGAGAGCAAAGTGAGAAGAAATTGTTGAAGTTAAACATAAACATTAAACATCTATCCAGTTATTATTATTATTATTTACATGGTGCAAGGAGGCCCGAAGCTTATGCTGCACCAGCCAAAAAAAAAAAAAACTCCTCAGTTTACCGTGTGTGTTTGAGAGAGAGAGAGAGAGAGAGAGAGAGAGAGATAAAAGTAAAAAGAAATCCCCAAGAAAGAGAAGAATGATGATACTCAGCTCAGGACCTTGGGTGTGCCAAGCCCATACTCACCAGATGAGAGCCCTGGAGTTAATATATTAAAGGAGGTCGCAAAGGAAGTTATTGTTATTGTTATTTGGTTTTTAGGAGCATTAGCAACTAAGGCCATATTGCTCCGGGATATGCGGTGGTCATTCCCTGACCTTTCCGCATCCTCCGTATTTGGTGGTGACGGGCTCGAACCCCGGTCTAATCAAGAAGTGTGTGCTACGCACTGCTGCTCCTTCCCACCTGGCTACAGAGGCGCTCACAGGAAGTAAGCAGACCCTTAGCCATAATTATGAGAGCATCCTTGGACTCAGGGGAGGACCCCACAGACTGCAGATGTGCAAATATGTCCCAAATTCAAAAGGGGGGGGGGTCAAAGGAGTGACATAAGTAATTACGATCTGTCAGTTTACTTCTGTTCCGGGCAAAATAATGGAGTCACTGGTTAAAGATGCATCTAGACAAGACTGCCATAATAATTCAGACACACATGGGTTTGTTAAGGGGAAGTCTTGTTTGACCAGTCTGGTTAGATGCTATGATGTGATCAAAAACGAATTAGATGCAAAAAATAATTTTGATATCATATACTTGGATTTCAGGCAAGTTTTTGATACTGTTGCACGTGGAGGAGTACTCTACAAATGGAGCAGTATGATGTTAAGGGCAAGTTGCTACAATGGATAAAAGGATGGTTGAGTGGGAGAAGACAGAGAGTGGTAATAAATGGACACTGCTCTTTGTGGCTTAACGTAGTGGAGTGACTCAAGTTTTGTTGTTGGGCCCATTGTTGCTTTCTTTATTATCAGTGATATTGATGAAGGTATATCACACTTAATGTCCAAGTTTGCACATGATACAAAGGTTGGCAGGGTTGTTAATGAC
Source organism: Mastigoproctus giganteus (assembly GCF_048544385.1). Classification (NCBI taxonomy): domain Eukaryota; kingdom Metazoa; phylum Arthropoda; class Arachnida; order Uropygi; family Thelyphonidae; genus Mastigoproctus; species Mastigoproctus giganteus. Next base: position 141,137,069 of record NC_143581.1, read on the forward strand.
AGTATGCTACTGCAACAGGATCTAAAAAAGTTGGGCAAATGGGCTGAGAATGGGCAACTGAAGTTTAACATTGACAATGCAAAGTACAGCATATTTATAGCAGTAACTCGAGAGTAACGACCAACTGTGCACTATTAAACTGAGGGTAATGTAGCACTACCCTCAGTGCTCAAGGACTCCTTGAGGAGTACGCAGTACTCCTTGAGTTCTGTGTACAGGTCTGGAGGCCTCATTTTATTAAGGATGTAGAGATGCTAGAATGAGTACAGAGGTCAACAAGATTGGTAAGGGGAACAAAGGGGTGTTATTACCAAGGAAAGTTTAAGTTTTGCAAATTGCAGTGTCTCGAGACTAGGCACCTGCAAGGTGATCTGATTGAGATGTATAAGGCCTTGAATGGTTTGAGCAGGCTCAATGCTGATGGGGATTTTCCTCTTTCTGAGATTGCAAACTTGAGGGAGCATAAACTCAAATTGAGGAAAGACAGTTGTAGATTAGATGTGAGAAAATTAGCCAGCAGGGTTGATTGCTGGGAAAAACATCATCAGTCGTGGAAGTTGATAGCTTAAATAAATTCAAGGTAGAACTGTACAAACTTTCGGAACAAATGTGTTTGTGAAATGGGAAGTTTTTTGGTTGATGCTGTATAAGCTTGCTTTCTTGCATCAAATGCCTCTACTAATGCTGAGTTCATCTTGGATAATCTCATATTGGTAAAATTATTTATGACAGATTTATTAGTCCTCAAGACAGCTGCTTTAAGTTTGGGGCACGACTGTGGGTACTGGTTGAGAGGTTCATAGCTTGTGGGAAGGGAGGGAGAGAGACCAATTTGAAAAATCTCAGAGGAGTTTTTTGTATTTAGGGAATTTGTCTCAGTGTGATCTATGTAAGGCTTGGATCATCTTGAGGGAACTGTAAGTTAGGGAAGTAACTTACAGGGTAGATATTAAATAAGAAAGATGTCTGTCCTGGTTTGAGTTGGTGACAGTTATAGGAAAGCACTGCATTCTGGCAACAGAATAAGTATTTTTCACATTACAGATAATCATTAACGCACATAGGAGGTTTTCCAGTTTGAACCACAGTCAGTGGAATATTCCATTCAGGCTAAGCTAAGGTGACCAAGCTGGTATCTTTCCTATGTCAAATTCTCTTCCTCTCAACCCCTCCCCACTCTTAAGAATTCAAAAGATCTGTTGGAATTATTTCCATTGAAACAGGGACATACTGAAAAGCTTTGATATAGAGGCCAAGCTCCCAAGCATCCTCTCCCTTCTATCCAAACAAGACCTCACTGATCTCTCAGTCAGCTAATGTTTTATATTGTATAAATCCACTAGACATTTAAAAATTGAAGACACCTCCATGACAGCTCCTTCAAATATATGGATTCTCATTAGCTGGCAGGTGGTTGCCATTAGCAAATATATGCCAAATTGTGAATAACGTGTTTTGTTTAAGTGAGCAGCCAAGCATTGTGGAAGTAAAATGTCTACTTAAACTCATAACAAATGTGATGGTTACCTTTAACCCCCAGTATTGTCTTCATAGGGGTTAGAGGGGAACAGGAATTGTGTGTTATCAGACACTCAGTCTAAAACACCGATGGATCCAATATCTTTCTATTTCAGAAGATTTAGGAGAAGTCCGGTTGGTTTGCCTCCCTAAAATCCACTCGTGGACGCCTTCTCCATGGTAAGCCCTGTTACGTCACTTAGGTGGCAACGAACGTGTAGAGGAAAAGACCAAACCCTCCAGCACATGACAGTAAGACAAAACAGTCCCCAGCAGCTTTCACTGCCCCTCTTATGCCAGCGAGAGGATGAGAGTGGAAGCAGAGAGTGCTAAGAATCTCTGGCTGCCATGCACGGAAACTGAACTTGGCCTGTTACAATGTAAGATCGCTCATCGGTGAAGACAGGATATTACAGCTGGAAAAAGAATTAGAAAATGTGAATTGGAATATCATCAATTTGGCTGAAACAAGAAGAAGAAATGAATCACTTATAAGTTTATCAAGTGGAAATCTGCCATACACCAATGGAAACAGTGAAAGGAGTGAAGGTGGAGTTGGCTTTCTGGTCCATAAATATAAAAAAAACAACATTTTGGAATTCAAAAGTACATCACTAAGGGTGTCAAGACTACTACTCAGGATTTCTAAGATGTATAACCTAAAGGTTATAATGATTTATGAACCAACATTGAGCCATGATGATGAAGAGGTTGAAAAAATGTACACAGAAATTGAGTCTTCTAGATGAACAGAAAACTCACTACACTATCACTATGGGGGACTTCAATGCTCAAGTTGGAAAGAGACAAAACAGCACAGAAAGGGGAACTGTAGGAAATTTTGGAATTGGTGAGAGAAATGAAAGAACTGAAAGACTTGTGGAATTTGCAGAATCTCAAGGACTGTCAGTAATGAACACTTTTTTCAAGAAAAGGGTGAACAGAAAGTGGACATGGAAGAGCCCAAACGGATTAACAACTAATGAAATAGATTTCATCCTCACTAACAGAAGATATATCGTGAATGATGTTACTGTCCTGAACAAGGTAAATGATGGAAGTGATCACAGAATGGTAAGATGCACACTTGATATAGATGTAAGAAAAGAAAGGAAAAAACTGACTCGAGTAAATAATACAAAGCTCTTTGCGATAACAGAAGAGAAGAAAAAGCAGTACGTACTGGAACTTAAGAACAAGTTTGAGCTTCTGCAGACTGCTCAAAACCAAGATATTGACGAGGAATATTATAACTTTCTGAAAGTGATAAAGCCCAAGAAACATAAATTTCTTTTTACGAATATGTAAAAAGAAATCCAAAGAAGAAAAAATTAGTCAAGAAACACTTGTCATGATGAACCAAAGACGACAAATGAAGAGCAAGAAAAACACTGACAAGGAGAAAATTGAGTATACTGAGGTATGCAAAGTCATTAGAAAGAGACTCAGAGAGGACATAAGAAATTTTTAAAACAAGAAAAGTAGAACAAATATTAAGGAAAAACAAAGGATTTAAATCAGAGCCACGAGCAGTAATACAGAAAGACAAATGATACTGAAACTGAAGGTGTACTTATAAATAGCAGAGAAGGCATAATTCAAATAGCAAAAGACTACTATAAAGAGTTATACAAGGAGTGAGGGAATGATGCCAGCAATGGGGAAGATGGATCGCAAATTAGTAACACATACAACATACCTGATATCCTTCCCGATGAGGTAGAATGTGTGTTGAAGAAAATGAAGAACCAGAAGGACCCGCGGGAAGATGAAGTTACTGTAGAGTTGGTAAAACTGGGAGGAAGAGATATAACACAAAAACTGGCAAGACTCTTCACAAAATGCATTAGAAAAGATGTGACACCTAAGGAGTGGAATAATGCAATCATAGTTTTGCTGCATAAGAAAGCAGATTAATCAGAAATTGGAAATTATAGACCAATTAGCTTGTTATCCCACATCTACAGTTCACAAGGGTCATTACTAACAGATTAGAAAGAATACTTGAAATGAGAATCAATGGAAAGAGCAAGCTGGCTTTAGGAAGGATTCTCAACTGTGGATCACCTTCATGTAATGTCACAGCTAATGGAGAAAACAAATGAATATAAAAAACACCACTATGCCTGGCATTTGTGGATTATGAAAAGGCATTTGACTCCATACAGCATAAGGCAATGTTTTGGGCACTGGAAAGACAAGACATAGATATCCCATATATTATGATTTTGAAGAAAATATGAGAATGCTACCTCCTTTATTAGACTAGACAAAAACAGTAGTAAATTTAAAATTGAGAAAGGAGTTCGACGAGGAGACACAACATCTCCGAAGTTGTTTACTGCTGCCCTTGAGGAAGCTTTCAGAAGATTAGACTGGTGTCGCAGAAAGGAGTCAATGTGAATGGAGAGTACCTAAACCATTTACGATTTGCAGATGACATTGTGGTCATAAGCCACGATCCCAAAGAATTAGAAGAAAATCTGAATCAGTTATGCAGAGTTAGTAAGGATTTTGGACTAAAGATGAATATGGCTAAAACAAAAGTAATGATGAACAAGTATGCCACAGAAAGGGATATAATGATTGAAGGAGCAGTAATTGAAAAGGTGGAGTCATATACTTATCTGGGACAAGTCAGCTGTAATAATGATAAATGGCTGGAAGTCAAGAGAAGAATAAGTTTTGGATGGATAGCATTCACGAAATAGTCACATACTGACGAGCAATATCCCAGTTTGTATGAAACGTAAAATAATGAATCAATGTATACTCCCCACCATGACCTATGGAAGTTAAACTTGGGCACTCACTAAAAGAATGGAAGAGAAGCTGAGAATTACACAGCAAAGAATGGAACGAATTATATTGGGAATCAGACTGTTAGATAAGAAGAGAAACACATGGATTAAGCAGCAAACTCAAGTAACGGACATTCTTATCAAAACTAAAGAACTAAAATGGTCTTGGGCAGGACACATAGCTCGAAGACATGATGACAGATGGACTAAGAAAATAACAGACTGGTACCCTAGAGGAACTAGAAGAAAACCTGGAAGACAATAACAGAGATGGATAGATGAAATTCATTAATTTGTGGGTACTAAATGGATGGCCATTGCGCAAAACAGATGGAACTAGAAAGTTGCTGGAGAGGCCTTCATCCTGCAGTGGATTGAAAATGGCTGATGATGATTGTCTTCATTAGCATGTTTGCTAATGAAGACAATCTGTATAGATAGCATTGAAGACAATCTGTATAGATATCACCCTGTATAGATAGCATTACTATGGGTCTTACTAAGTGTCTCAAAAATATTGGTACAAACGTTTAGGGGAGGTAGGTAACATCTAAAGGAATGTGAATCGCATAGAAACCCATAACCAGAAACGTCATGGGGAAAGTAGTAGCAGAGGCACAAGAAGCAAAATGACACAAGACAGTAATTAGTGGCAAACATTTATTTGACATAATATTAACAATGGAGTAAAGATGGATGCATTTCATGATGTTACAACAGATGCTCGAAGGTTCCACCATGAGACGCGATGCATGCGTAACACTGACGCAGCATGGATTGGCGGACACGGTCGAACACACCTGGAGTTTCTTTGACAGTAGCAGCAGCGCAGACGAGTCTCGCCATGAGATCCATTTCCGTCTCCACAGGCTATTCATATACGATAGATTTGAGGGTCCCCACAGAAAGAAATCAAGGCTCGATAAATCAGGTGAGTGTGGGGGCCAGGCAACGGGTCCACCACGACCTATCCATCGACGCCCAAAACGCCTGTTCAAATGGTCACGAACACACCTTCCATAATGGGCAGGCGCCCCGTCGTGTTGAAACCAAATGTTGTGTCTCACATTTGCTGGAACATCATCAAGTAACCCTGGTAGAACTTGTTCAAGAAAGATCTGATATTTAGCGGAATTCATGCGGGATGGTAACAGGTATGAGCCAACTAAGCAGTCCCCGACCATACCTGCCCACACATTTATTGCGAAGCGATGTTGTGCTGCATGGGGTCGCACACCATGTGGGCCCTCTGCTAATCCATACACTAGGTGCATGTCTGCCAGCTCACAGTTTATATCGATGCATGCTCTTCGTGCAGCGACTACTGCTTGAACCAGAAGTTTTCCCTCCCGCGAACTGATGAACAGCGCCGTGTCCCGACTTACGGTGACGTTTCCGATTATTGGTTCCTATGCGATTCACATTCCTTTAGATGTTACCTACCTCCCCTAAACGTTTATACCAATATTTTTGAGACACCCTGTATATATAAAACACTTAGGTATGCTGCCCAAATTTTCCAACTGCTAATTTTTGCCAGCACCGTTCAAGTGGTTCACCTTGCATGACCACCATACTGGGCATTCTTTATTCATTTTTGTACTAACGTTTTTCGACTACATAAAGGCAACCTATGCCTGAAAGCTATTAATGAATGCTTATATTTACTGTTTATTTTATCTGTCTTCAATTTTAATAAACTGGTCTAAGTTTTAAGAAGTGTAAAAATGACTGAACAGTGTGTAAGAACTTTGAGAAAATGTAGAAGAAATGCTAATGAAACAGTAGAGGAGAAATCTAATAGACAGAGACCAAAACGAGACTCTACGACTATGCAGATGGACAGAAAACATTGAAGAAAGAGAATGCAAGATTGGAAATGAGAAGATGGGCGAAATGCCATTGGACTAATCAAATAGAAGTACTGGATGCGAATAATCAACAAGCTGTAATTAATGTGGAAGAGCATGACATAGGAAATGTGTTACAACTGTGAGTATTGCAGTGCAAGATATTGGGGACATGAGTTAAACACAATAAATACACTAAATGCTGTTATGATGGAAAGGTTTCACTTGACCCACTGTCTGAGACACTTACTCTAATATGAGAGCTGATTACAGGGGATATAGGTGAAACAAATAACTACAGAGAACATACACGAGAGTACAACTTAGCAATGGCATTCGCATCAATAGGTGCAGAGATTAAATCACCACCTGGAAATGGTTCACACTGTTTTAGAATACACAGCCAGATTTACCATTTGGTCTCACCACTATATCCAAATGAGGCAAAAAAGCCATGATATGGACAACTTTATATTTTCGATTCTGCTGAAGCAACAACATACGGCTTGAAAAACAAAACCAAGGGTGTATGGCCGAAGTAATGCAAAAATTGGATAAGATGCTGTGACAAGTTAACCCATTTGCTGAGTCATATAAACAAATGCATCAAATAACCCAGGCCAATCCAACAATGAATGTGTGCATGGCATTTATAAAAGACCCGGACTTAGATAAGAGACGATATAATGCACCTACATCCAAAACAGAGGTTGTTGCAATATTTATTGGAGAAGACGGGGAACCACCTGAAAATAGAGACATTTTAAAATGCACTGCTTGTTTGACGTTTGTGGATCAATCAGGTATGGGACATGATATTGCCAAGGGGAATGTTTTTGTGTGTACACGATGTAAGGAGTGTGAGGATATCAGGCGACAACTCAGCGTTACTATGGGCCTATATGAGAGCTTGCCTTGATCATCACGCCAGACCATGCACTTGATCATCATGCAACACAGCGGTAACCCCAAGGCAGAATGCGCTGGTCCCACAGGAACTAGTAGTTGTCGGTGACTCTATTGTCAGGGAAACGGGGAACATAGTGTGTAAAAAGGATAGGTGGAAGAGGACCAGGGTATATCTGCCAGGAGCAAAGGTTGATGACGTTGTACAGCAGATATCATCTTTTAAGGGCACAAAGGGTGATATTGTTGTATACGTTGGCACTAAAGATATTAAGAGTAGGAGACCGGCAGAATTACTTAACAAGTACAGGTCACTGTTGAAAAAAAGCAGTGAATTAAGGTTGAATTTGAAAGTGTCTGCAATTCTACCCAGACATGATAGGAGGGAGAATATGATGAGAGCCGAGCTGATCAATTCGGCTCTGGAAAGATTGCGTAAGATTCAAGGGGTAGAATTTTTTTCAGCCTGGTCTGTGCTTGTTAACAGGAGAGACTGCTTCTACAGGGATGGGACATGCTTAAATAGAAAGGGGGCAAGAATATTTGCTGATGCTATCAAGGCAGTATTAGGTGAGTTGGAAAACTGCTAGTTTTCCAACTCACCTAACACTGCCTAGCAGTTGGAAAACTGCTAGTTTTAGGGGTTGGGGGGGGGAGTACACAAACTAATAGATTAACAAGTAGCCACTGGAAGAGGTGAAAGTGATTCTTGCACTGCTTCTATTAGAATGAGCAGCAGCCTGGAAAACAAGATGCAGGGTATTTCAGAGACTGCTGGGAGTCATTGCGGTACAAGTAAACACATGGGTTGTGTTAGGGTAGCTAAGAATAGGAACAGGTGCATGTATACTTGCATGTACACCAATGGTAGGAGTTTGGTAAATAAATTTGATGAATTTGAGGTATTGCTCAAAACATCAAAGGTAGATATTGTTGGGATATCAGAGATATGGTGTCACACAGATATAAGGAATGCAGAACTGGAATTTGGGGAGTACAATGTGTACAGGAAGGAGGGGTTATGCTATTAGTTAAGAAACACATAACATCCAAAGAAGTGAAGCCAGTCGACATCGCTGGACAGTGCAGTGTCGAGTCAGTTTAGTGTGACATAACCATTGAGAGTAGGAGTGTGTTATAGGCCTAATGACTCTGATGAGTATAATAAGAAACTGTACAGGGAAATAGAGTGGGCCAGTAAATCAGAGTCTTATAATGGAGGATTTTAATTTCCCAGATATTGACTGGAATTTGTGGGTTGGTCATTCACACACTTGCAAGGCTTTTGAGGATTTATTGGATGATTGTTTTCTACATCAGCATGTTCAGGAGGCAATTAGAGGGAGCAATACTCTTGATCTGATTATCAGTAGTGATTCTTCATGCATTAAGAATCTGCAGATAAAGGAACCACTAGGTGGCAGTGATCACAGTGTGCTGAAGTGAGATTTACTCAAAGAGGTAACTACCATCAGGGGTAAAGGGAAGAGTTTTTGCTTTCGTAAAGGCGACTAAGGCGGTCTGAGACAGTATTTAAATTCTATATGGTGGGACCAACTGATGATGCCACCAACAGCAAATTCAAAATGGGAGGAATTCAAAGAATTAATCTTGGAAGCTACTAGGCTTTTCTTACGAACTAAGATTTGATTTGATTTGGATTTTATTGGCATATTAGCAACTAAGGCTATATGTACTAAAACCAAGTTTACCAACTAAGAAATATTGTTCAAGGTTTAGGCCTAAATGGATGTCAGATGAATTCATGAGACATGGCAGAGAACAAAAATGCATGGGATTCATATAAATTAATAGGTGACATGGAAGCCTATGATAGATATAACCTGGTCTGTAACCAAGTCACAAAGGAGATTAGGCAGACAAAAAAAGAAGATTATGAGAAATCTTTGGCAAAGGATGCAAAGAAAAACAACAAAATGTTCTTTACCTATGTAAACTCTAGAAGGAAAATGATGAATCAGATTGGTCCACTGGATATTGATGGTTTAACTGTTGATGATCCTGCTCAGGTGACTAACAAACTAAATGAGTATTTTGCATCTACATTCACACATGAAGCAGGGGAATGCCAGAGGTAAATTAAACTCTGGCAGTGAGCTAGATAATTTTGTAATAACTGAGAGGAAAGTGGAGGAGAAATTGTTGAAGATAAACATAAAAAAGGCACCCGGGGTGGATGGGATCTATCCAGTTATATTAAAGGAGGCAGCAAAGGAAGTAAACAAACCGTTAGCCATAATTATGAGAGCTTCCTTTGACTCGGGAGATACACATGGACTGGAGATGTGCAAATGTGACCCTAATTCACAAAGGAGGATCAAAGTCTGACACAAGTAATTATAGACCTGTTTGTTTACTTCTGTTCCAGGGAAATTAAAGGAGGCACTGGTTAAAGAGCACTGCAGGATCATCTAGACAAGACTTCAGTTACAGCTCAGACACAGCATGGTTTTTTGTTAAGGGGAATTCTTGTCTGACCAATTTGATTGGATACTGTGATGTGGTCACAAAGGAACTGGATGCAGAGAATAACTTTTATATCATAAATTTGATATCCAATCTGCACAGATTGGAGCAGTGTGGCATTGGAGGCAAATTGCTGCTATGGATAAAGGGATGGTTGAGTGGGAGAAGACAGAGTGGTAATCAATGGACACTGCTCTTCGTGGACTAATGTTATTAGTGAAGTCCCTCAGGTTTCAGTGTTGGGTCCATTGTTGTTTTCTGTATTTATAAATGATATTGATGATGACATATCAACCTTAATGTCCAAGTTTGTAGATGATATGAAGGTTGGCAAGGTTGTTAATGACACTAACGACAGTACGCTGTTGTAACAGGATCTAGAGAAGTTGAGCAGATGGGCTGAGAGGCGGCAAATTAAGTTTAACATTGACAAATGTAAAGTACTACATATGGGAAGCAGTAACCCCAGAGTAATGTATCAACTCTGTGGTACTACACTGACAGTGGTAGAGAATGAAAAGGACCTGGGGGTAATTGCGCAGGCAGATATGAAGTTTTCTGAGCAGTGCAGATGGTTTGCAAGAGTAGCTCATAGTGTCTCGTCAATGATATACAGTAATTTTTCTAGCAGGGATAAGGAAGTGATTATCCCCTTGTAGAAGGCAATGGTCAGGCCACACCTTGAGTACTGTATACAGGTCTGGGGGCCTCATTTTAAGAAGGCTGTAGAGCTGTTGGAACAAGTACAGAGAAGGTCAACAAGATTAGTGAATGGAATGAAGGGTTGCTTTTACGAAGAACAGGACAGGTATTTGGAAGCTGGACATGTATTTGGAATGAACGGAGGGATAAAATGGGGGGAAGCAAGCTTATGCAGCTGATGCTGCATAAGCTTGCTTTCTTGCATCGTATGCCTGTGCTAATGCTAATATGCATATATCCGACAGGTGATTGCTGTAGAATTATATCTCTCTGCTAAACAAGAATGGTGAAGACTGAAGGATCTAGATTAAACTATTTATGCCATAATCAGAAAGATGGCGCATGTTATGCCAGTTATATCTAATTTGTCTTTAAACTGAATGTAAATTCAATCCTTAGTGCTATAGTGGGAGTAGAATGATCCCCATGCTTGAAAATCAAACATAGTAAAGTGTATGTATTTATCTGATTTCAAGTTCTGCATTGAACTATCCCCTCTGCATTTCTACAGTATAGGAAGTCTCTCCTCATGGGGGCAGCAACTGCAACATCAGTCTCTCAGAAGGGCTACACCCGCACAGTTCTCCCCTCCCCAGTAGATCTGCCTGAATAATGGCTCTAATAATTGTGATCATCTGTAGCTAACATACTACAATGGGCACCTCCCCTCCATGCCAACATAGTTCCAAGTTCAGGAATTGACTCTTGTTACTAGGTCCTACGACTGTCACATATTACTCTCTCCATACATCAGAACCACCATACCTAGCATCAATAAACAGATAAAACGTGTGTGTTTTGGGGGATAGCAGGGTACAACCCAACTGGCCTACACCCCACATAGATTGGGTTACACCCTATTGTTCCTCCACTGGGTTTGTGGAAGTGTGGTGGATATAAGCAAGACCCGACTTGAACTTTAACAGAAATAAAGGCGAGTGCACTATTTCCCTCCCGCCCACACACACACACACACACTGGCTGACTATCTTTATAAAGAGGCTACTAAACCTTCTTCCAACCACCACAAGAGGAAAAGACAGACTAACCAACATGTAGGTCAGTTGCATTGTGCCTTGTAAGACAGTTTTCAGGCAACATGGCTAAGTATACTGTATTTATCAGCAGAATTAACTTAACTGGCTTATCCCTTCAGAATTGTTTTTTAATTATACCATTTAATTTTTCGATGCTTGTACAGTAAACAAAATTTCATTGTATGAGGAAAATTTCTGCCTTGGCAGATTGTTGTGGTAAGGGTTCAGAATTAGAATCCTGGCATCCTTCAGGGAAAGATAGGTTGACCTGGTGAGACTATTTGCCTCAGGGTCTTTACTGGCTCTTGAAAACCCCCTGAAGAATTGTACATACCTGCTAAAGAGAGAATATCCACTTCTTTGAATATTATTTACTGTTATAATCCAAATAAAAAAAGCGGCAGTTTTCCTCTGTCGCTTATTCAGTAAATTTTGCAACAGTGAGAACTGCTTTTACCAATTATGGCTATGTAACTATACAGTGCTTGCATGAACTGGTGACCAATTTGATGAACAGATCTTTAGAAGAGCTGAGAGAAAGGGAGACTTACAGATAGACAAGCAATTGGATGGAATTAAATCTATTCTTTGTGTGCATCAGCAAGTTGCTGTTTATGGAAAAGGTTAATGAGAGATTTAATAGGGCATACAGTTTTACAGCTGTGTTATTCTAAAGTGATGTCAATCTGGTCACTGGCTCACAAGCACACTGTATGACCAGCCATGTAGCTGTAATTTGTAAGAGCAGTGTCTCAGTTGCAAACAAAGCAAGTATCAAAGTTTACTGAATAAACTTAAGATTGAAAGAGAAAATGTCATTTTTTTTTGCATGGATTTTTAAAGGTCATTACACCACAACTTGAAAGGGGATTAATAGATTATAACAGATTTTATTAGTTTGAACAAAACTAAAAAATTTTTGTGAATGGGGTACATTAACAAACCTGAAACCACTTCTAGGCAATAGAGGATATCTTCAAGTTTTTATTCACCAACTGGAAAATGTACCTGCTGAAGCAGATAACCAGCATACTCTCAAAGTCTATGGACCACTCTTCTTCTTCTTTGGAGAAGTTACCATCAATGTTATCTTGTATCTGAACATATAGAATTTCCATATGCCCCAACTGCAGGATGACAATAATGGTGACCTGATTTTCTATCAAGAAGGAACTCTATCACATTACCAGTGAAGTTCAGGCATACCTAAATACAGTATTTCCTGGGAAGTAGATTGGAAGATGTACTGTTTTTTTCTTAACTTAAATAGCTCATAAAAAAAGAGAATGAGTTTCCAGAATCATAAAAAATAACTTTTTTATGATCACTTCATGGATAATGCTTAAACAGCAAAGGTTATTATTTTGAAAAATGTAATGAGTAATCATCTCTATGTATTATATTTGTTAGATAGTATGAATCAGAGCTGTAATACTCAATATGTTCTACGTTGATAATAATATTAGTAAATTAATAAGAGGAGTTTACCTCAATATAGTACGTGGAACACTTCCGTATGATACCCTCCAGAAATTAAAACGGAAAAAACGAAAAAATCGACAACTTACCGGTACATTAAAGTAAAATATAAATAATTAAATAATCAATTTAACACAATTCAAAATCAATTCAAAACAATAAAATTCAAATTAACGCAATTAAAAGAATCTAACGAAAATATTCAAAACGATTTTCCTTCCTGAAGCTGACAATGCTTTTCGACCGACTGTCGTGATCACAGGAATGAAAATTACCGAATCAGGCTAAACCTGCAACTTAAATAGTGATTATATGTCTTCGCGCATGCGCGTAAAGGTCCACGCATCGGAGATCAAATATGGCCGCCGAACATTAACAGAATTCTCATGTAATTTAATTTCAACGGTTTCTGCAATTAATAGTCGCGTATAATTACGTTGAACATTCAACGTAATTATACGCGTAATTACGTAATTCAACGTAATTACGTTGAACGTTCAACGTAATTATACGCGTAATTACGTAATTCAACGTAATTACGTTGAACGTTCAACGTAATTACGTTGAACGTTCAACGTAATTATACGCGACTATTAATTGCAGAAACCGTTGAAATTAAATTACACGAGAATTCTGTTAATGTTCGGCGGCCATATTTGATCTCCGATGCATGGACCTTTACACGCATGCGCGAAGACATATAATCACTATTTAAGTTGCAGGTTTAGCCTGATTCGGTAATTTTCATTCCTGTGATCACGACAGTCGGTCGAAAAGCATTGTCAGCTTCAGGAAGGAAAATCGTTTTGAATATTTTCGTTAGATTCTTTTAATTGCGTTAATTTGAATTGTTTTGAATTGATTTTGAATTGTGTTAAATTGATTATTTAATTATTTATATTTTACTTTAATGTACCGGTAAGTTGTTGATTTTTTCGTTTTTTTTCCGTTTTAATTTCTGGAGGGTATCATACGGAAGTGTTCCACGTACTATATTGAGGTAAACTCCTCTTATTAATTTACTAGTATTATATTTGTTTAAATATAATTGGCCTCTCTTCTGAGATTTACAATTTACCACCTCAGCTAAAGATAAAGCCACGTAATTATACGCGTAATTACGTAATTATACGCGACTATTAATTGCAGAAACCGTTGAAATTAAATTACACGAGAATTCTGTTAATGTTCGGCAGCCATATTTGATCTCCGATGCGTGGACCTTTACGCGCATGCGCGAAGACATATAATCACTATTTAAGTTGCAGGTTTAGCCTGATTCGGTAATTTTCATTCCTGTGATCACGACAGTCGGTCGAAAAGCATTGTCAGCTTCAGGAAGGAAAATCGTTTTGAATATTTTCGTTAGATTCTTTTAATTGCGTTAATTTGAATTGATTTTGAATTGTGTTAAATTGATTATTTAATTATTTATATTTTACTTTAATGTACCGGTAAGTTGTCGATTTTTTCGTTTTTTTCCGTTTTAATTTCTGGAGGGTATCATACGGAAATGTTCCACGTACTATATTGAGGTAAACTCCTCTTATTAATTTACTAGTATTATATTTGTTTAAATATAATTGGCCTCTCTTCTGAGATTTACAATTTACCACCTCAGCTAAAGATAAAGCCACGTAATTATACGCGTAATTACGTAATTCAACGTAATTACGTTGAACGTTCAACGTAATTATACGTGACTATTAATTGCAGAAACCGTTGAAATTAAATTACACGAGAATTCTGTTAATGTTCGGCGGCCATATTTGATCTCCGATGCGTGGACCTTTACGCGCATGCGTGAAGACATATAATCACTATTTAAGTTGCAGGTTTAGCCTGATTCGGTAATTTTCATTCCTGTGATCACGACAGTCGGTCGAAAAGCATTGTCAGCTTCAGGAAGGAAAATCGTTTTGAATATTTTCGTTAGATTCTTTTAATTGCGTTAATTTGAATTGTTTTGAATTGTGTTAAATTGATTATTTAATTATTTATATTTTACTTTAATTATTTAATTATTTATATTTTACTTTAATGTACCGGTAAGTTGTCGATTTTTTCCGTTTTAATTTCTGGAGGGTATCATACGGAAGTGTTCCACGTACTATATTGAGGTAAACTCCTCTTATTAATTTACTAGTATTATATTTGTTTAAATATAATTGGCCTCTCTTCTGAGATTTACAATTTACCACCTCAGCTAAAGATAAAGCCACGTAATTATACGCGTAATTACGTAATTCAACGTAATTATACGCGACTATTAATTGCAGAAACCGTTGAAATTAAATTACATGAGAATTCTGTTAATGTTCGGCAGCCATATTTGATCTCCGATGCGTGGACCTTTACGCGCATGCGCGAAGACATATAATCACTATTTAAGTTGCAGGTTTAGCCTGATTCGGTAATTTTCATTCCTGTGATCACGACAGTCGGTCGAAAAGCATTGTCAGCTTCAGGAAGGAAAATCGTTTTGAATATTTTCGTTAGATTCTTTTAATTGCGTTAATTTGAATTGTTTTGAATTGATTTTGAATTGTGTTAAATTGATTATTTAATTATTTATATTTTACTTTAATTATTTAATTATTTATATTTTACTTTAATGTACCGGTAAGTTGTTGATTTTTTCGTTTTTTTCCGTTTTAATTTCTGGAGGGTATCATACGGAAATGTTCCACGTACTATATTGAGGTAAACTCCTCTTATTAATTTACTAGTATTATATTTGTTTAAATATAATTGGCCTCTCTTCTGAGATTTACAATTTACCACCTCAGCTAAAGATAAAGCCACGTAATTATACGCGTAATTACGTAATTCAACGTAATTACGTTGAACGTTCAACGTAATTATACGTGACTATTAATTGCAGAAACCGTTGAAATTAAATTACACGAGAATTCTGTTAATGTTCGGCGGCCATATTTGATCTCCGATGCGTGGACCTTTACGCGCATGCGCGAAGACATATAATCACTATTTAAGTTGCAGGTTTAGCCTGATTCGGTAATTTTCATTCCTGTGATCACGACAGTCGGTCGAAAAGCATTGTCAGCTTCAGGAAGGAAAATCGTTTTGAATATTTTCGTTAGATTCTTTTAATTGCGTTAATTTGAATTGTTTTGAATTGATTTTGAATTGTGTTAAATTGATTATTTAATTATTTATATTTTACTTTAATTATTTAATTATTTATATTTTACTTTAATGTACCGGTAAGTTGTTGATTTTTTCGTTTTTTTCCGTTTTAATTTCTGGAGGGTATCATACGGAAGTGTTCCACGTACTATATTGAGGTAAACTCCTCTTATTAATTTACTAGTATTATATTTGTTTAAATATAATTGGCCTCTCTTCTGAGATTTACAATTTACCACCTCAGCTAAAGATAAAGCCAACCTGCTAGCATCCTGTCTTTCCTCTAACTCTTGTATTGATGACCTTGGCAAACCACCTCATACCATTCCCAGTACACTCCACTCAATGCTTCCTGTGGTCTTCCGATGTTAGAAGAATTTTGAACATCCTTAATGCCAAAAAAGTTCCAAGTCCCGATGGTACCTTTCGACTTATCCTCAAAACCTGTGCCATTCTTGTTCTGTGTCACCGTTTTATGCTTATTTTACTGTTGTTTTTCCTTCTGCTTGGAAATTTGCTCATATCCAGCCACTTCCTAAAAAGAATGACAAATCCCTTCTGCCCAACTGTCATCCCATTGTGCTTACCTCTCTAAAGTAATGGAGAAATACATTAACCATCAACTCCTAAACTATCTTGAAACCTTCCATCTGACCAATGATAGCCAATATATGGATTATGCCAGTGTCAATCCACTGGGATATCTGACTTATGTTACTCATCCATGGACAAATTCAATGGAAACATTTGGTGAAACTCAGAAAGTTGCTCTTGACATTTCAAAGGAGACCTTTGATCGTGTTTGGCATAAAGCTCTTCTCAGTGAGCTTCCATGTTATGAAATGTTGACTGTTCTTTATAATTGGTTATCCAATTTTCTCTCCGACCACTCTCACTGCAGGTGATGATAAATGGCTCTCTGCTGTCTTCTTAACTTCTCCACTAAGGTTCAGTTCTTTCTCTCACTCTTTTCCTCTTCCTATCCATAGTTTTGCTGATGGTAGCACATTGCATTCTACTTTCCAGTTTGAGAAATCTTGCTCTACACAAACAGTTTCAACTTTGTGAATATTCACTACCAATTCCTCAAATGTTGATCTCCAGGTAATTCTCCAAAGGGTTAAAGATAACTTCAGTAATTTCTGTCCTTCTGAAACTCAGTCCTGTCTTATATCTTGCAAAAAAATTATTCTTCTGTTCCTATGCTTACCATCAATAACACTCAGATTTCTAGACAAGAACACTTATTACTATTATCAATTATCCTGACTTCTAAACTTTCATGTCATCACAAATACTGCTTCTTCTGCATCTACAAAACTGCATATTTTCTTTCACTCTCCACATTACTTTTCTCCTAAACAGCTACTCACTCTGTACAAATGTAAAATCAGCCCTACCATTGAATATTTTCCCACATCTGGACAGTGCTCCCATAACCTCCCTCAGCCTTCTTTATTCCATTCAAAAGAGGGCAATTAGGTTAATTAATGACCCATTTCTTATAGTCTCTCCACTCTGTCTTGTTAACATTCTGTTTCTACTGCATGCCTTTTCTATACATATTTTTATGGAATTGTTCTTCTGAATTGGCTTTATAATTCCCACTGTTTCTTCTAAACCAGTATGTTTGTTTGGTTTTTTTTTTTTTAGGAGCATTAGCAACTAAGGCCATATTGCTCCGGGATATGCGGTGGTCATTCCCTGACCTTTCCGCATCCTTCATATTTGGTGGCGACGGGCTCGAACCCCGGTCTAATCAAGAAGCGTGTGCTATGCACTGCTGCTCCTTCCCACCTGGCTACGGAGGCGCCTCTAAACCAGTACAAACACGTGCTCCAACCAGTCAACATCCATTTTCTGTCCTACTTCAAACTCACAGAACCAACTTTTCTTCTTCCTCATTATAGTAGTAGTACTAATGGCAAATTATGCAAGAAAGCAAGTTTATATAGCATCACCCAACAAAAAAAAAAAAAAAACACACCAGTTCACCCATCATACTCTCCAAGTATTTGTCAAGTTTTCTCTTGAACTTATTCTAACCCTCCACTTCCAGAACAACAGATGGAAGCCAGTTCCAACAATCGATCACCCACTGGCTGAAGGCAAACTTCTACACATCTATCAACCATCCTTCCTCAACTTCAATTTATGCTCCCTAACATGTGTAGTCCCAGCAAGTGGAAGAATACCATTAACATCCAGCTAACTCAATCCATTCAAGGCTTTAAATGCCTCAATGAGATCTCCCTGCAGGTGTTTGGTCTCACGATGCTGCAATTTTCAGAACTGAAACCTTTCTAAGAGCACCCTTTTATACCCTTCACCGATCTGGTTGCCTTTCTCTGCACCTGTTCTAGCAGATCTACATCCTTCCTAAAGTGAGGCCTCCAGACTATATAGTACTCAAGATGTGGCTTAACCATGGCCTTATATAAAGGGATAATCACCTCCTTATCTCTAGCAAAATTTCTGTATATCATTGACAAAACCCCATGAGCCATTTTGGCAGTTTGTCTGCACTGTCAGAGAATTTCATGTCATTGAATATAGTGCCACACAGTTGATAAGTTACTCTGGGGTTACTGTTACCCATGTGCAGTACTTTGCATTTGTAAATGTTAAACCTCAACTGGCATTTCTCAGCCCATTGACCCAATTTTCCTAGATCTTGTTGCAGTAGCTCACTCTGATGACTGCCAACTTTTTTGTATCGTCTGCAAACTTAGACATTATTCCTGATATACCTTCATCAATTCATTGATAAATATTGAAAATAACAATGGGCCCATCACTGAACCTTGGGGAACTCCACTAATAACATTAGTCCATGAAGAGCAGTGCCCATTTATAACCACCCTCTGTCTTCTTCCACTTAGCATAACAGTAACTTGCCCCTAATGCCACATTGCTCCAGTTTCTACACTTCTTTTTTTTTATGTGCAACAGTATCAAAACTGTTCCTGAAATCCAAGTATATGATGTCAAAATTATTTTTTGCACCCAGTTCCTTGGTCACTGCATCATAGTAACCTATCAGATTGGTTAAACAAGGGTGCACCATTGAAAAATCCATGTTGTGGTTGCACTATAATTGCATACCTGTCCAAATGGTTCCACATTACTTCTTTAACCATTGACTCCATTATTTTTCCCGGAACACATGTTAAGCTAACAGGTCTGTAATTTCTCATTTCACCTTTTGATTCCCATTTATAAATTGGGGACACATTTGCTCATCTCCAATCCATAGGGACATCACCTGAATCCAAGGATGTTCTCATAATTATGGCAAAGAAGATAAGCTTTGCTTATCTCTTTGCTGTCTCCCTTAATATAACTGGATAGATTCCATTCACCCCAGTACCCTTTTTTATGTCCATCCTCAACAATTTCTCCTTCACTTTCCTTTCAGTTATCACTAAGTCATGTGGCATCCCCTTCCCTAACGATTTCTTCACGTGTGAGGAATTTATCCCCTTCACAAGTATTTCCTGAAAATTACGATCTACAGAAATTCAATTCTAATGTCAACAAGTATCTTCTTTCATCTTCTTAGTCTTCAACCCATACATGGTACTAAATACTATAGGTATATTCTAATACCTTTTGTGTTTGGGGTTTTCATAAAAAAAAAATAATAAACTGCACAACCTCCTATATATATCAGACAATTACAGAATAGACATATTACATAATAGACTCTCTTCTTAAATGCGTACTGTATTGTTTGTATTACAATGCTGAACCACTTAAATTGCACATTGTTATAGTGCAATAGCCTGTTATGTGCTTTATGCAAGCAAATAAATGAATAAATAAAAAGCCTTGGAACTTTATTATCCATCCTTGTACATGTCTTTTGCCAGCTCAGAGTTTATCAAGCATGGAAATGACAAAATTTTATCCTTGTCCCTTCAAAATATACTGTTGTACACAAATTTTTGTAAACTAATATTTAAAAATTTATAAACATGCTATTGCCAAAGGATCACTGCAAAATTCTGTT
This sequence comes from Mastigoproctus giganteus, assembly GCF_048544385.1. Classification (NCBI taxonomy): domain Eukaryota; kingdom Metazoa; phylum Arthropoda; class Arachnida; order Uropygi; family Thelyphonidae; genus Mastigoproctus; species Mastigoproctus giganteus. The sequence continues at coordinate 141,157,011 of NC_143581.1, forward strand.
CTTGCCATGCCATGTGATTGTTATTTTTTTCCCCAAGCGCATTAAAGAGAATTTCCAGGGCAGCAAGAGAAATTAGAAAAAAAAGAAAAGAAAAAAAAAAAGGCATTTTAAGAAACTTTTTTATGATTATATAACAGGTGAGAAGTGCATAAATAGCCAAGGGTTATTACTTTGGAAAATGTGACATGTAATTTATCTGTGTATACTATATTTGTTTTATTAAAAATTCAACCTTGAAACTTTTTTTTTTTTTTTTTTTTTTTATCCTGTCTTGTATTAAGAGAGGAGATTCCAAATTGCCAAGTCTCTGACAGGGAATATCAGAACAAACATATGCACAAGTACCACCTTTGAGGCGAAAGGAATCATACAGCGAATAATTTGGGCATCTGAGATGAGCAGTAGTTGAATCAACCGATAACTGAGATTCTGTCAGAAAAAGTACATGGGGTTTGGCAGACATTCACATATGAAAAGAACTCAATCTCCATTTTTAGCTCTCTTTGCTAGTGATTTGTTGTACACAGCTTTTGCCTAACTCAACTCCATCAGTGGTTTTGTTACATATACACTTAAAATACTTATATAAATCAGTACCTTGTGATAGTCTGTATTATGCCAAGCTATTTTCTTTGCTCAGTTAAACCCTTAACCACTATTGTCATCCACTTGGATATCATTATTTTGCAGAACACTTTTCCAATGGACAAATGCATTTTAACTTCCAGGATAAACTGCCTGAATATTTTCAATAATGAACTCATACACAACAGCATACAGTTGTCTTCACTGCAATTAATAGAGTCAACGCAGTAACTCTCTCTCTCTCTCTCTCTCTCTCTCTCAAAATTAAAACCCTCCACTTTTCCTTTGAACCAGAAATCTTTTTGGCCACTACCTATTTTATGACACTGTTGTCACCATTTGTTATTGGTTTAATCACTATCAAACTTTCAATACAGTTTGGATCCTTGATAAGAACACAGTCAATGATATTAGAGCCTCTTTTCCTCTCTCTCTCTCTGACATGATGGAATAAATAACAATCATCCAAAAGGCTCAAAACTCTGTTTCTCCAAAAAAGAATTACCAGTCTACAATTTCTAATCTATTAGAAGTAGGTTGGAGTCATCCATAATGAGCTATACCTGGCTAATTTGTTATGTTCATTAGAACTGCTTGGTCCATAACATAACCCAACTATCATCTTACACCTCAAACAAACTCAATGAAATTGTTCGTCTCTGGATATTGTCTGATCAATTGATAACAAGCATGACCCTCTCCTTCAACCCTCCCTACCTCTCTGGAACATGCTATAGTTACCATAATGAAATTCTTCATAACCTATATCTGGATGGCACCATGTCTCTGTTAGCCGTATATCAGCATTGGATGACCTAATCAAAAGCTCAAATTTGATTAATTTATTATATATTCCAAGCATTACTATATAGACGAATTAAATTTTGATCATTTAATCAAGTAAAGAAGCAGGCTACAGAGGTCTCAGACAGCTTTGAAATTCTATATAATGGGACCAACTGATGATGTTACCAACATCAAATTGTAACTGGGAATAATTCAGGCAAGAATCATAGAAGCTACTAGGCTTCTCTTGCTGACTAAGAAATACTACTCAAGGCTTAAGACCTAAATGGATGTTAGATGAACTAATGAAACTTGTGGCAGAGAAGAAACATACATAGAGAATATCAAGTTGTACAGCTGCCTGCAGTAGATATACACTAGTCTACAACAAAGCAGGTTACAAAAGCTAAGGTAGATTATGAGAAGTCTCAAACAGTTTTTAACTTCTATACAGGAGGATCATCTGATGATGTTAGCAACAGCAAATTCTAAATGGGAAGCATTCAGGGAAGTTATCATAGAAGCTATTAGGCTTTTCATTCCAAGTAGGAAATACTGTTCAAGGCTTAGAACTAAATGGATGTCAGATGAACTTATGGCAGAGAAGAAAAATGCATATCAAGCTAAAGCAGATTAAGAGAAATTTTTGGAATAGAGAGCCAAGAAAAGAAACAAAGACTTCTTTACTTATATTGTAGTAGAAAAAATGGGTTGAATCACATTGGTCCACCTGATGTACATGGTCTAACTGCTAATGATCCTGCTCAGTACTGACAAACTGAATAGCTATTCTCCATCTACATCCATGCACGAGTTCTTTAGGGAGGGGAATGCCAGAAGTTTACCAAACTCTAACAGGGAGCTAAATGATTTTGGTGATAACTTAGAGGAAAATGGAAGAAAAATTGTTGAAGTTAATAATAATAAAGTAGATAACATAGTAAATGACATAAAACAGTATCAGAAAAAAATCGATCAGCCACATAGAAAAAATGAACCTAGACCGGATCCCAAAATTAGCTTTTACCACAAACCTACAGGCAATAGAGATGTGGGTCGACCAAGACAACAATGGCAAGATCAAGACCACCTCCAAGAGCTTTGATGGAAAAGATCTTAAAAGACCTAAGCCAGATGAAGTTCATGATGATGAAGAATAATAATAGCCAGAGAAATGCAGCAGCACTCTACCAGGCCATAAGGAAGACAGACAAGTGGCACACCCACTCAACCTAAGTGAGGAGTCCCCTTCTGCCCAGATGGCACAAAAGAAGCTAAAAAATGGGCAAAGAAGACAATCCATGACACACTACAATGACCTCTATCAAGGTCACATAGATAAAATTTCTTCCGATGCATGGCTCACAAATGGGACACTCTTCCCCGAGGCTGAAGGATTCGTGCTCACCATCCAAGACCAGGTAATCAACACCAGAAACTATAGAAAATACATTGCCAAGGAGCGTGGAGTGTCAGATGACACATGACAATCATGCCACCTGGCCTCAGAAACAATCCAACACATCACCATGGGATGCAAGGTAATCAATCACCCAGACTGAATACACTCATAGACACGACCAGGTACCCAGGATAATACATCAGAAGCTAGCAAGGAAATGCCAATTGATCAAAGAAAGTGTACCATATTACAAGTATGAACCCCAGGCAGTACTTGAGATCCCAACCCACAAGCTGTACTGGGACCGTGCCATAATAATGGACAAGACAATCCTGCACAACAGACTGGACGTAACCCTTGTCGACAAGAAGGAAAAGGCTACCTATCTGATTGACATAGCGGTGCCCAACAATGGCAACTTCCAGAAAACCCATGAAGAAAAAATCAGAAAGTACACGAACCTAAGACAGGAGATCAAAGAGATGTGGTATATGCAAAAAGTAACGACCATCCCGATCATCGTGCCAACCACTGGTGTGGTGTCGAAGATCCTACATAACAGCCTAGCAGCAATAGGTCTTTCAGAGAACACCTACAAGGAACTCCAGAAAGTCGCAATCCTGAACACCTGTAGTATAGTCAGAGAGTTCCTCAACCAACAGTAACACCAGACATAACAACCACCCTGTGTACTTGGCAGCAATACCCATCACGAGGTGGAACCCCCAATTAGGGAGAAATAATATAAGAGCAACAATAATAAGAGGGGCGTGATGGCCCAGTGACTAAGACACTGGACTGCCAGCCTGATAGATCCGGGCTTGAATCCCACTTTGGCAGAAGCAAACGTATCCATAATAACATAATAATAACAGTTCTAAAAATTAGAATAATAATAATAAAAATAGTAAAATAAATAAATAAACAAAATAAAAACAAAATTGTGAAAGTTGCTCCAGCGAACCTACTTCCCCAAGGTTGGAGAGATGGCTAAGGCAGACAGTGGCGCAATCTGGTGTAACTCCCAAGAATTAATGCTACCACTGCACATAAGCTGAAACTAAACAGTTCCACGTCCTTAGATGGATGATGTTGAAGAGAAATAATAATCATACAGCATCGAGTGTGCCACAGGATAGTCACTTGTGTTCAGGGCTTAAGTCAGGGGGGGGGGTCAGTTTGAAAAGTCGGAGACAGTGGAGCAAGGGGTGTTGTCCCCGTTGGTTACCACAAGAGAAGGGCAAGACCACCCAGCCCCACCAACTGAAAGTGCTTCCTGCACAACTGTGCCAGTGACCACCCAGGAAGGACGAAAATGAATGAAGTGGAACATCGAAATGAATACATATATCATGCGAGCCTACTAAAAAATAACCATGCTAGAGACTGATATGACAATGTACAGGTTGAGACTACAAACCACGTGGTTGAAATGATTCTCGGATATTCAGGTCCCCGAACAGCGAATAGTAAACCAGAGAAAGACCATTGTCACAAAGAACCTTACAGCTCCTGCAATCTTTGAAAAAATAAAGCAGATTGCGATCAAATACAAAGAAATCAGGCAACATGGAACCAGAGGAGGAAGAGCAACAAGAAATACACCCCATAGCAGAAGCGGAAAGATACGAGGCCATGATATCCAGAATAGAAGCCGAATGGAAGAAGGCCCTAACGGAATTCGAAGGAATGGACTCCACAATGACCCATATGCTACTGAAGCAGAGACCAAATAGAATGCTCTGGAGAGTCATAGCCAACCTCAATTGGCAAATCATATTTTACTCAACAACAATGGTGCAATACTGGAGGCCATCCACACAGCCGTATATTGTGCTGCCATATTAGCCACTAGGATTAATGGAAGAGAAATGTGAGACCAGTAGAAAAACCAAAAAAGAAGGAACTGCCAGCATTGGAAAAAAAGACTTCATCAGAAGATAGAAGAATTAAGAGTCAAGATAGGCCCAGTACCAACAGGGTAATAGGAGTAAGAAATTGATTGGAAAAGTGAGGAGCATCCTTGAGGTCAACATGAGACCAAAAATCAGAGAATAGGAGAATACTTGGACACACTGAAACAGAACCTCCTCACACTCAGCAAGAGACCTCCCAGAGGAAAGTTAACAACCGAATCTTTGATGCGGACCAAAGAGCCTTCCACAGGAGTCTCGAAGAAGATGGGAAAGATGGAAACGGACCACCCTAGCAGAAGACGAACCAGGACTTCTGGGGCAACATATGGAGCACCGATGTAAGCCATAACAGTCAAGCCCCCCTGGATAGAACTAGAACAGAAGAAAACCAAAGACGTACAACAGATGAGAGAGTGGGAGAATCGGGAGGAAGAAGTACAACAGACGATCAGGAACTCCTACAACTGGCAAACCCCAGGAATACATAATGTACAAAAAGCTCACTTGCACACACAAGCACCTAGCAGAGACTGATACAATGAGTGGGGTATACAAGCGGTTTAGGTTGAGTGGGGATATACAAGCGGTATACCCCACTCAACCTAAACTCAAGGAATATGTGATTCCTTGAGTTTCTCACTCAAGGAATCACATATCTGAAGCCTAAAAACCAAGATACAAGAAACCTGGTGAAATACAGGCCAATCACCTGTCCCCCAATGATGTACAAGATCCTGACCAGCTGCATAACCAAGAAGATATCAGACCACTTGGAGAGCTAGAACAGTAGAAAGGATGCCACAGTTAGAGCAAGCCTACAAGAAGTGCTACAAACTGTACATGGCCTACATCGATTACTGCAAGACCTTCGACTCTGCCTCATAGCTGACTAACAGAGACACTGAAGATCTACAAAGTCAATCTGACAGTGACAAACTTCCTAGAAGCAATGATGGTGAAATGGAGTACCACCATTACGGTTGAGATCATCACAACCAGACCAATCCCTATCAGGAGAGGATCTTTCAGTGTGATGCCCTGATCCCACTGTGGTTCTGTCTAGCACCCAAACCACTATCTACTATGCTCAACAGCAGCAAGTATGGATATAACCTCAAAGGAAGAACGGAAGGAAGGAAAAACCTGTACACCCTTACCCACTTGATGTACATGGATGATATCAAGTTCTATGTGCCAACCGAGAAGCAACTCCAGCAACTACTCCAGATCACCAAAGAATTCAGCAATGAAATCATGATAGAATTTGGTCTTGACAAATGCAAGACCCATAGATTGCACCAGAAGAAATTAGGTGGCTGAAACTACCAGCTGTAGACTGGTAAAGAGATCTAAGCCAAGACAGAGGGAGAGACATACAAATATCTGTGGATGATGAAGGCTCAGCAGTTACAGCACAAGGATTTCAAGGCCTGCCTTACTGAAAAATACCATCAGAGAATCAGATATTTGCTCAAAGCAAAGCTCAATGAAGGGAACACAGTTAAAGCCATAAACACACACGCAGTCCCAGTGCTAACATACTCCTTCGGGATTATAGATTGGACAAACACCGAGCTGGAGGATATCATGAGAAAGACCAAGGACAACGATGACTAAGAGCCGCCAACAGACTGACAATAGATTGGAAAGAGGGAGGAAGGAGCTTGATAGACTTCATCGAGCAACAGAAAAAAAAAAAAAGATAGCCAACATGAAGGATTATTTTCAGAAAAATGCAGCAGCACTCTAGTAGGCCATAAGGAAGGTAGACAAGCGGTATACCCCACTCAACCTAAACGAGGAGTCTTCTCCAAACCAGGAGGCACAAATGAAGCTAGAAAGATGAGCAAAGAAGACACTCCATGGCAAACACTACAATGACCTCCATCAAGATCACTTAGATGAAATGCTTCCAATGAATGGCTCATGAGCAAGATGGTCTTCCTTGAGACTGAAGGATTCATGCTCCCCATTCAAGACCAGGTAATCGTCTCTAGAAACTACAGAAAATACATTGCCAAAAGGGCCCGGCGATGTATTTTTCAACACTTCATCTGACACATGTCAACAATGCCACCTAGCCTCAGAAACCACAGAATGCAAGGTGATCACCCAAACTAAGTATGCTTGTAGGCATGATCAGGTAGCCATGATAATACATCAGAAACTAGCAAGGAAATAGCTAGCAGTTGATCAAAGAAAGTGTATCATACTACAAGTACTTTCGTACTTGTAGTATGATACACATGCAAGCAGTAGTAGAGACCCCAACCCACAAGCTGTACTGGGACTATGCCATAATAAGAGACAAGACAATCCTGCACAACAGACTGGACACAATCCTTGTCGACAAGATGGAAAAGGCTACCTATCTGATTGACATAGCGGTATCCAACACTGGTAACCTCCAGACAACCCATCAGAAAGTACACGAACCTAAAACAGGAAATTAAAGAATGTGGCATATGCAACAAATACAACCATTCCCAATCATCGTGTAAACAACCAGTATGGTGCCAAAGACATCACATAACAGCCTAGGAGCAATAGCTCGCCCAGAGAACCACTACAAGGAACTCGAAAAAGTTACAATCCTGCGCACTTGTAGGATAGTCAGTGAGTTCCTCGATCAGCAGTAACAGCAGACATAACAAGCACCCTGTGTACTTCGTAGCAACACATATCACGGGGTGGAACTCAAACTAGGGAGAAATAATATAAGAGCAACAATGGCATGATAATAATAATAAGACTTTGGGAAATGACACAAAGAAAACCAGCAAAGATTTCTTTACTTGTGTAAAAACTAGAAAGAATTGGGATGAATCAATGGTTTATTATTAGCCATACGATGCAAGGAAGCCTGAGACTTATGCTGCACCAGCCAAAAGAAATTCCCGAGTTGCCCTGAAATCACCAAGAAAGAAAAGGATGATGATATCAGCTCAGACCCCTGAGCTGATATCATCATCCTTCTCTTTCTTGGTGATTCCTCTCTCTCTCAGGGTAACTCACGAATTTATTTTGGCTGGTGGAACATGTGCAGGTTGCTAACAAACTGAATAGTTATTTTGTATCTACATTCACAAATGTAAAATTCTTCAAGACATTTATTTAAAGTTATTCTAATGGAGAGCTAAATGGTTTTGTTATAACTGAGAGGAAACCAGAAGAGAAAATTTTGAAGCTAAAACAAAAAAAGCCACTGGGGTGGATGGAATCTACTCAATTATGTTAAGGGATGCAAAAAAAAGAGGCAAGCAAACACTTAGCCATAATTATGAGAGCATCTTTGGATTCAGGGGAGGTTACTGAGCTTTGGAAATATGTGAATGTATCCCTAATTATGTCAATGATATACAGAGATTTTGACAGCAGGGATAAGGTGATTATCCCATTCTATAAGGCACTGGTTAGACCATATCTTGAGTACTGTATTGGGGGGGGGGGATTGCTCTTTCAACAAAAGGCTTGTTTTACAAATTGCAGTGTCTATGGACTAGGCACCTGTGAAGGGATCTGATTCGGGTGTTTAAAGTTTTGAATGGATTGAGTAAGTTCAATGTCCTGATGGCATTCCTCCTCTTTTTTTTTTTTTATTTTATTATTCTTTTTTTTTTATGAAAACGCCAAACATCAAAGGTTTTAGAATCTATAGTCCTTAGTATATTGTAAGGGTTGAAGACTGAGAAGATGAGAAAGAAGACACCCTTTGACATTAGACTTGAATTTCTATACCCTGAATTTTAAGAAAATTTGTGCGGAGGGATTGTTCCAGAAAACAGAAATTGAAGGAATAAATTATAGAGAAGAAAAGTTGGATCTGTTGGCACTAATGACATTAAGTATAGGAGATCTGCGGATTTATTAAGCAAATACAGGTCAATGCTGAACAAAAGTCGTGAGTTAGGGTTAAATTTGAAAGTGTCTGCAATCCTGCCCAGACACAATAGAAGGGAGTATATGACAAGAGCCTTGTCAATTAATTCGGCCATGGAGAGATTATACAGGGCACATGGGGTAGAATTTTTCTCAGCATGGTCTGTGCTTGTTAACAGGAGAGACTGCTTCTACATGGATGGGATACACTTAAATAGAAGAGGTGCAAGGATATTTGCTGATGCTATCAAGGAAATGTTAGGTGGGGCAGAAAACTTCTAGCTTGGGAGGGGATTCGCAGACTAATAGAAAAACAGTAGCCGCAGGCAGAGGTGGAAATAATTCTTGCACTGCTTCTATTGGAATGAGCAGCAGCCTGGAAAGCGAGGTACTGGGGATTTCAAGGGCTGCTGGAAGTTATCATGGAAAAAGTAAATGCGTGAGTTGTGTTAGGGTAACTAAAAGTAAAAACAGGTGCATGTATACTTGCATGTGCACCAATGCTAGAGTATAGTAAATAAATTTGATGAATGTGAAGTGCCCGTTACGACATCCAAGGCGGATATTGTTGGGATATCAGAGACATGGTGCCACTAAGATATAAGGGATGCAGAATTGGAATTTGGGGAGTACAATGTGTACAGAAAGGGAAGAGGGGTTATGCTGTTAGTTAAGAAACAAAATCTAAGGAAGTGCATCCAGTTGACTTAGATGGACAGTGCAATGTTGAGTCAGTTTGGTGTGACATAAGCACTAGGAAAGCAAAAATGAAGGGAGGAGTTTGTTTTAGGCGTAACAACTCTGATATTACAATGAACAATTCTACAGAGAAATAGAGTGGGCCAGTAAATCAGAGTGTCTTATAATGGGGTATTTTAACTTCCCAGATATAGACTGGTACTAGTGGGTTGGTCACACACACACTAGCACGGCTTTTGTGTATTTATTGGACAATTGTTTTCTACAGCAGCATGTTAGAGAGGCAACAAGAGGGAGTAACACTCTTAATCTGATTAATAATGCTTTAAGAATTTACAGAGAAAGGAACCACTAGGTGGCAGTGATCACAGTGTACTGATGTGGGATTTACTTAAAGATGAAACTACCATCACGGGTAAAGGGAAGGGTTTTTCCTTTGGTAACGGTGACTACAGTGGTCTCAGAGATTTTTAGGTTCTATACAGTGGGGCCCACTGATGATGTTACTAACAGCAAATTCTAAATGGGAAGCATTCAAGGAAGTAATTTTGTAAGCTACTAGGCATTTTGTTCCAATTAATAAATACTGCTCTAGGTTTAGACCGAAATGAATGTCATATGAACTAATGAGACTTGTGCCAGAGAAGAAAAATGCATGGGATGCACATAAATTGTCAGGTGACACAGAAGCCTATGGTAGATACTAGCTAGTCTGTAATCAAGTCACAAAGGAGGTTAGGCAAGCGAAGGCAGATTATGAAAAATCTTTGGCATAGGATGCAAAGAAAAACAGCAGAGACTTCTTTACTTATATAAACTCTGAAAGGAAGGGGATGAATCAGATTGGTCCACTTGGTATCAATGGTTCGACTGTAGATGATCATTCTCAGACAGCTGCCGAACTAAATGAGTATTTTGCATCTACATTCACACATGAGTTATTCAAGAAGAGGGCCAGATGTTTATCGAACTCTAACAGGGAGTTAAATGATTTTGTAATAACTAAGAGTAAAGTGTAGGAGAAATTGTTGAAGTTAAACATAAGAAAGGTACCTGGGATAGTGGGATCTATCCAGTTATATTAAAGGAGGTGGCAAAGGAAGTAAGCAAAAACCCTTAGCCCTAATTATGAGAACATCCTTGGACTTGGGGGGAGGACTGGAGATGTGCAAATGTATCCCCAATTCACAAAGGGGGATCAAAGGATGAAGAGTAATTACACCTGTTAGTGTGACTTCTGTTCTAATTAAAATAATAGAGTCACTGGTTAAAGCATTGCAGGATCATTTAGACAGCAATAATAATTCAGACACAGCATGGGTTTCTTAAGGGGAAAACTTGTCTGACTAATTTGATTGGATACTATGATGTGGTCACAAAGGAACTGTGTGCAAAAACTAATTTTGATATCATATACTTGGATTTCAGGAAAGCTTTTTATAATGTTGCACATCGAAGACTACTGTACAAGTTGGAGCGGTATGGCATTAAGGGCAAGTTGCTACAATGGATAAAAGGTTGGTTGAGTGGGAGAAGACAGTGGTAATCAATGGGTACTGCTCTACGTGGACTAATGTTATTAGTGTTGTCCCTCAGGGTTCAGTGTTGGGCCCACTGTTGTTTTCTATATTTATCAATGATATTGATGAAGGTATATCAAGCTTAATGTCAAAGTTTTCTGATGATATAAAGGTTGGCAGGGTTGTTAATAACACTAATGACAGTATGCTGCTGGTACAACAGGATTTGGAAAAGTTGAGTAGATGGGCTGAGAAGTGGCAACTGAAGTTTAACATTGTCAAATGCAAAGTACTGCATATAGGTATCAGTAACCCCAGAGAAATGTACCAACTGTGTGGTGTTACACTCAGGATAGTGGAGAATGAAAGAGACCTGGAGGTAATTGTGAAATCAAGTATGAAGTTTTCTCAGCAGTGCAGACAGGCTGCCAGAGTAGGTCATGGGGTCTTGTCAATGATATACAGGAATTTTGCGAGCAGAAAACTTCTAAGGAGGGGATCATCCCCTTGTATAATGCAATGGTCAGCCACACCTTGGATACTGTGTACAAGTCTGGAAGCCTCATTTTAGGAAGGATGTAAAATTGCTAGAATGAGTACAGAGAAGGGTAACAAGACTGGTGAAGGGAACAAAAGGGTGCCCATATGAAGAAAAGTTTAAGTTCTACAAATTGCAGCTTTTGGAGACTAGGCACCTGCGAGGCAATCTGATTGAAGTGTATAAGGCCTTGAATGGATTGAGCAGGCTCAATGCTGATGGGGCATAGATTCAAACTGAGGAAAGACAGTTGTATAATAGATGTGCAGGAGTTTGCCTTTAGCCAGCCGGTAGTTGATTGCTGGAAGAAACTTCTATTCATTGTTGTGGAAGTTGATAGCTTAAATAAATTCAAGGCAGAACTGGACAAACATTTGGAATGAATGGATCAGTGAAATGGGAAGGTTTTTTTTTTTTTTTTTTGGCTGATGCTGTATAAGCTTGCTTTCTTGCCTAATGTGCCTCTACTAATGCTAATGCTAATATATATTTTTCCCAACGTGACTTTGTTTCTCGATGAAATCATAAGTTTATGTTTTAAGACATTTGTACCTATGGACCACTGTACACCCTTCAGTACCCTTAAAAACTAATAGCTGGTTAGGCACATAATAAAGTCTCACACCTGGCAGAGTTACTCTGATTTTGTTCCATCTGTCTTTATTACAGAATTTCCAATTTCCCATACCCAGGAAGACTACCTTCTGTGAAACCAGAAAATTCTGCTCCAAAATCTTCATTTCTTTGAAAACTTGGGAGAGTATTGCTTTGTATAGAATCAGACATCGATCTCTGGTTTGAATTTTTCTCCAGGGCCCAATTCATGTGCTCAGAGAATCAATCTTGCTTAACAGTACACAGAGTTCTAATTTAAGGTCACTGCACTCCCTACATGTAACACTCAGAAAAGAATGACCATCAGCTAGGAAAGTTCTGCAACTTGCAAGTGAATTGTCAGTAACAATTTGCCAGTCAGTCGTGATACCCCATGACGAGTCATATCCCTTCCCCAGTTGAAACCATAATTACACTTAAGTAAAGATTTAAATAATAAAATTATTAATAGCACAAATGAATTACCTTTAATGATGCCTCCCCTTAAATATTAAACTAAAATTACAAAAATCATATCACTATGCTGAATAAGGTCTAAATTATATAAAGAAAAGAAGAGCCAGGTAAAATTTGAACTCCCTTTCCTATAACAAAATTATTATATTTGCTTATCACTCCTGCATTACATAATTACTGAGTTCTCTTACCTTGAAATTTTCATAAAAAGCCTTATAACCTCCACTCAAGATATATATTTCTGGATGATACAATAAGGGATAACAATCTTTATTTAATTCTCGATCCATATTTCTTAAGAAACGATATCTGCAAAAATAAGAAATTCCAGTGACGCTAAGGATACTTACTTTTACTAAATTTAGTATACTTTATCTATGTGCAATAAAATTTTTATTTAATAAAACTGCTGAGAAAAATTTGTGAGCATTCAACATACAAAAGTTTCCATGGCATATTTATGATTAGGAAGCAATTTATCGAAATTTTAACACTTCAGTGGTGGTGCCCCATGTTGTAACAATGATGATAGTGCAAGGCTTGACAGGGAACAACTTTCTTTTTAAATTGCCGGAAAAAGTTTATGGGAATTCTGATACCGAAATTTCAGATGGTTTATTTATTAGAAAAACTTTGAGCCTGAAGCGAGGCAAAGCTCCTGGAATTAATGGTATATATCCAGTAATTTTGAGAGAGGTGGCTTGTTTGTTTGGGGCTTTATTAGGCGCATCAGCATCTGTGGCCATAGTGCACCAAAGCGAGGTAGCAAGAGATTGCATTGAACCATTAAGGAAAATTATTAGGGCATCACTGGACTCAGGAGAAATTACTATGGATTAGAGAAGTGCATAACTACGGACTGATCAGTCTGGCTTCAGTGGTAAGGAAAACAGTAGATGTAATAATTAAGAGTGCAGTACATGATCATTTAGATATAAATTAAATTCTGAAGGAAACACAATATGGTTCTTAAAGGGAAAATCGCGTTCAACCAACCTGGTTGGTTATTTTAGTCACTCGTGAGCAGAAGGTAGGAAGTAATTTTGACATTGTTTACTTGGATTTTTTCAGAAAAGTACTGAATTCAGCCTTGCATGAGTGGTTACTGTATAAGCTGGAACAGGTGGGAATAATAGGAAAAAATCCTTACATGAATCACACGGTGGCCTCAGGGTAGGAGGCAGAGGGTACTGATTAATGGTTACTGTTCAGATAAGATTCAGGACTGGGATTACTGTTGTTTTTGATTTTCTCAAGTTACATCGATAAAAGGATATGGGTCATAATGTCAAAATCTGAAGATGATGTTAAGATTTGTAGAATAGTTAATGATCAGCACCAAGAAGCACTTCTTCAGGATGACTTACACAGATTTCGGTGATGATCAGAAAAAGTGGCAGCTACGTTTTAATGCAGAAAAATGCAAGAGATTTGGGAGTAATGATATGGACGTGAAATTCTCTGAATAGTGTAGGCAGGATGCAAAGCAAGGCCCATGTGTCCTACTGATAATTTATTGAACATTTGCCTGTAGAGATAGGGAGGTTATAATCCCATTGTATAAGGAAATTGTAAGACCACACTTAGAATACCGTGCTCAAGTATGAAGACCACACCGAAAAAAAAAAAAGATATCATGCTTCTTGAAAGGATCCGTAGACATGCCTAATGAGATTGGCAGCAGGATGACCATACAGGAAAGGCTTTGAATATATGTGTTACAGAGCTTGGTAACTAGACACCTTACAGGCAACCTAACTGAGGTGTATAAGACTTTGAGAGAAGAAAGAAAACGAATGAAGATGAAAATTTCACTGTTATAAATGATTCCAGAACTAGGATCCATAAATTCAAATAACAAGGGAAGATTGAATTGCACAAAGTTACCTTCTCCTCAGTGGGTGGGCAGGTACCCTTGTGTTGCAATAGTGACAACCCAGTTATGAAGTATAACTTCACAATATGACAGATGCCTGATGGTGTACAGTGATATAGACTATAACATATTTCAGGGTAAAGGCCTCATGTTACGAGGTAGAATGACTAACATATAGGTTAGTGCAAAAGCGTCATTTTATCGTAGCCATCAACCAAAGTAGTTAGCATTAGTACAGTCATATGATGCAAGTGAGCAAGCTGCTGCAGTATCAGCCAAAAAAAAAAAAAAAAAATCCGGCTCCCATTTCACCCCTGCGTTTGTTCAAAATACCTATCCAGTTCAGCCTTAAATTTATTTAGGCTATCAACTTCCACAACAAAGGATCGAAGTCTGTTCCACCAACCAACTGCCCGTTGGCTAAAGGCAAACTCCCGCACATCTATCCTACATCTGTCTTTCCTCAATTTGAATTTATGCTCTCTCAGGTGATTATTCTGAGCAAGAGGAAGAATCCTTTCAGCATTGAGCATGCTCAAACCATTCAAGGCTTTATACACCTCAATCAGATCACCTTGCAGGTGCCTAGTCTCCAGACACTGTAATTTGAAAAACTTAAGCCTTTCTTCGTAAGAGCAACCCTTTGCTCCATTCACTAATCTTGTTGCCCTTCTCTGTACTCGTTCCAACAGCTCTACATCCTTCTTAAAATGAAGCCTCCAGACCTGTATACAGGACTCAAGGTGTGGCCTGACCATTGTCTTATACAAGGGGATAAAAAGTAAAAAAAAAAAGTAAAGCGCAGCCATTATCAACCCACTGCAGGGTGGAAGCCTCCTCAACAATTCATGCTGAGGGAAATGGACCATAATCTGCCACGCTGGTCCAGTGCAGGTTGGCAGATCGACCGTATTCAGCAGTCAGGGGCTTGAACCCCGGTCTACTCAAAGAGCGTGTGCTACTGCACTCCCGCTCCTGCCCACTCGGCTACGGAGGACAAGGGGATAATCACCTCCTTATCCCTGCTAGATAAGGAAAATTCCTATATATCACTGACAAGTCACTATGAGCAACGCTTGCAGACCATCTGCACTGCTCAGAAAACTTCATATCCGCCTGTACAATTACCACCAGGTCCTTTTCATTCTCTACCATTGTCAGTGTAGTCCCACAGAGTTGATACGTCACTCTGGGGTTACTGCTTCCCATATGTAGTACTTTACACTTGTCAATGTTAAACTTCATTTGCCACCTCTCAGCCCATCTGCTCAACTTTTCTAGATCATGTTGCAGCAGCATACTGTCATTAGTGTCATTAACAACCCTGCCAACCTTCGCTGCAAACTTGGACATTAAGCCTGATATACCATCATCAATATCATTTATAAATACAGAAAACAACAATGGACCCAACACTGAACCCTGAGGGACTCCACTAATAACATTAGTCCACAATGAGAAGTAGTAGTAGTGGCATGTGATACAAGAAAGCAAATGTATGAGCTTATGCAGCATCAGGCAAAAAAAAAAAAAAAAAATCACACCATTCCCCCCAAATGCCTGTCCAGTTCCTCCTTAAATTTATTCAACCTAGCAACTTCCACAACGACAGATGGAAGTTTGTTCCAGCAATTAACCATCCGCTGCCTAAAGGCAAATTTCCGCACATCTATTCTACATCTGTCCTTTCGTAATTTGAATTTATGCCCCCTTAGGTTCGTAATCTGAACAAGTGGAAGGATCCCATCAGAATTCAGCGTGCTGAACCCATTCAAGGCCTTATACACCTCAATCAGATTACCGCGCAGGTGCCTAGTCTCCAGCCACTGCAATTTGCAGAACTTAAGCCTCTCTTGATAAGAGGATCCCTTCATTCCCCTCACCAATCTTGTTGCCCTTCTCTGTACGTGCTCAAGTAAATCTACATCCTTCCTAAAATGAGACCTCCAGACCTATATGCAGTACTCAAGGCGTGGCCTGACCATTGCCTTATACAGAGGGATAATCACCTCCTTTTCCCTGCTAGCAAAATTCCTATATATCATTGACAAAACCCCATGACCTGCCCTGGCAGCCTGTCTGCATTGCTCAGAAAACTTCATATCTGCCTGCACAATTACTCCCAGGTCTTTATCATTTTCTACCACCTTAAGTGTAGTACCACAGAGTTGGTACGTTTCTCTGGGGTTAATTCTACCCATATGCAGTACTTTGCATTTGTCAAGGTTAAACTTCACACAGATGGGTGAAGATGGGCACACCTCTTAGCCCATCTGCCCAAATTATCTAGATCTTGTTGCAGTAGCACACTGCCATTACTGTCATTAACAACCCTGCCAAGCTTTGTATCATTTGCAAACTTCGACATTAAGCCTGATATACCTTCATCAATATCATTGATAAATATACAGAAGAACAGTGGACCTAACACCGAATCCTGTGGGACTCCACTAATAACATTAGTCCAAGAAGAGCAGCACCCATTTATTACCATCCTCTGTCTTCTAGCACTTAACCATCCTTTTATATCCATTGTAGCTACTTACCCTTAATAGCATTCTGCTCCAATTTGTACAATAGTCTTCCATGCGCAACAGTGTCAAAAGCTTTCCTGAAATCCAAATATATGATATCAAAATTATTTTTTGCATCCAGTTCCTTTGTAACCACATCATAATATCCTATCAAATTTGTCAGACAAGACTTTCCCTTAACAAACCCATGCTGTGTCTGAATTATTGCTGCAGTCTTGTCTAGATGATCCTGCAATGCATCTTTAACCAGCGACTCCATTATTTTATCTGGAACAGAAGTTGAACTAACTGGTCTGTAATTACTCGTGTCACCCTTCGATCCCCCTTTGTGAATTGGGGGATAGGATACATTTGCACATCTTCAGTCCGTGGGAACCTCCCCTGATTCCAAAGATGCTCTCATAATTATGGCTAAGGGTTTGCTTAGTTGCTTTGCCACCTCCTTTAATATAACTGGATAGATCCATCCACCCCAGGTGCTTTTCTTACGTTTAACTTCAACAATTTCTCTTCCACTTTGCTCTCAGTTATTACAAAATCATTAAGTATCCTGCTACAATTTGATAAACTTCTGCCATTTTCAAACCTTAATAATTCCTCACGTGTGAATGTAGATGCAAAATACTCATTCAGTTTGTTTGCTATCTGAGCAGGATCATCAACAGTCGAACCATCGATGTCAAGTGGACCAATCAGATTCATCCCCTTCCATTTAGAGTTTATAAAAATAAAGAAATCCTTGCTGTTTTTCTTAGCATCTTTTGCCAAGGATTTCTCGTAATCTGCCTTCGCCTGCCGAACCTCCTTTGTGACCTGATTACAGATTAACTTATATCTGCCATAGGCTTCTGAGTCGCTTGATAATTTATATGCATCCCATGCATGCATTTTTCTCCTCTGTTACGAGTCTCATTAGTTCATTTGACAACCATTTAGGCCTAAACCTTGAACAATATTTCTTAATAGGTATGAAACTTTTAGTAGCGTCCACTATTCATTCCTCGAATGCTTCCCACTTAGAATTTACTGTTGGTAACATCGTCAGTTGATCCCACCATACAGAATTTACAACTGTCGGACACCACTGTACTCGCCTTTACGGAAGCAAAAACCCTTTCCTTTACCCCTGATGGTAATTAAATTTTTAAGTAAATCCCACGTCAGTACACTGTGATCACTGCCACCTCGTGGTTCTTTTATCTGCAAATTCCTAATACATGAATGATCACTGCTGATAACCAGATCAAGAGTATTACATTCTCTGGTTGCCTCTCGAACATGCTGCTGCAGAAAACAATCATCCAATAAATCCACAAAAGTCTGACTAGTGTATGAGTGCCCAACCCACAAGTTCCAGTCAATATCTGGGAAGTTAAAATCCCCCATTATAAGACATTCTGATTTACTAGCCCACTCTATTTCTCTGTATAATTGTTCATTGTACTCATTCAAGTAGTTAGGCCTATAACACACTCCTACTCTTATTTTTGCTTTCGCAGTGCTTATGTCACACCAAACTGACTCAACAGTGCACTGTTCATCTATATCAACTGGATGGATGCACTTCTTTTGATTTTATGTTTTTCTTTATTAACAGCATAACACCTCCTCCCTTCCTATCCTGTCTATCCTTTCTGTACACATTGTACTCCCCAAATTCCAGTTCGGCATTCCTTATATCTGTGTGACACCACATCTCTGATATCCCAAAAATATCCGCCTTTGATGTCTTGACCAACACTTCAAATTCATAAAATTTATTTACTATACTTCTAGCATTGGTATACATGCACCTATTCTTATTCTTAGTTACTCTAACACATCCCATATACCCACCTGTTTCACGATGACTGCCATCCATCCCTGAAACCCCCAACACCCCTCGCTCCAGGTCGCTACTTATTCTAATAGAAGTTGTGCAAGAATCACCATCACCTCTGCCTACGGCTGCTGTTAAACTATTAGTCCTTGTATCCCCCCAAGCTATCAGTTTTCTGACCCACCCAACACTGCCTCGATAGCATCAGCAAATATTCTTGCCCCCTTTCTATTTAAGTGTATCCCATCCCTGTAGAAGCAGTCTCTCCTGTTAACAAGTACAGCCCAGGCTGAAAAAAATTCTATCCCTTGAGCCTTGCACAATCTTTCCAGGGCCGAATTGATCAACAAGGCTCTCATCATATACTCCCTCCTATCGTGTCTGGGCAGAATTGCAGACACTTTCAAATTCAACCCTAATTCACGGCTTTTTTTCATCAGTGACCTGTACTTGTTAAGTAATTCTGCCGGTCTCCTACTCTTAATATCATTAGTGCCAACATGTACAACTATATCACCTTTTGTGCCCCTAAAAGATATCTGCTCTACAACGTCATCAACCTTTGCCCCTGGCAGACATACCCTGGTCCTGTTCCACCTATCCTTTTTACAAAGTATGTTCCCCGTTTCCCTGACAATAGAGTCACCAACAACTACTAGTTCCTGTGGGACCACCGCATTCTGCCTTGGGGGTTGCCGCTGTGTTGCGTGATGAACAAGTGCAAGCTCTGGTGTTGATGTGGGCAGCTGAGAGCCTGATGGGCCCCTCAATTTAGATCTTTCGAGGGCATCCACCCTGTCCTTCAAACTCTCATATAGGCCCATAACAACGCTGAGTTGTCGCCTGATTTCCTTACACTCCTTACATCGCGCACACACAAAGACATTCCCCATGGCAATATCATGTTCCGTTCCAGATAGTTCAGCAAACATTTCACAAGTTGCACATTTTTTTAGGCTGTGATGCGTTGGAGAATCGCCCCCCTCAGTTCTCTCCCGTGTCACAGCACTCCTGCCACTTTGTGCCTGGTTGCTTTGCTGCTCTAGTTTGGGGCATGATATTTTAAATTAATAAGATCAATAAATTAAATTGAATAAATGTCAATACTACGCTATCTAATATAAAATTTAGTGCAAACAAATGGTATAAGGCAAGGGAGTCAATTGAGACTAGGGAAGGGATAAAACTATAGATAAATAAAGGCGAAGATAGTGAGAGATTAAGGACAGTAGGAACATTCGTATCACCCTCGTATTGCACTAATAGCATTTATGAATGGAAAAAAAGGTAGAAGTAGAAGGTAGCCCTCATTTTGCGCTGGTCCGATATGCGCCGATTCGAAATAGCGCTGAACACTAACCACAACAACATTTTTATTTTTACTTATTTATTTTTGCAATTTTTTTATAAATTGAAAGTTTTTTTTTTTTTTTTTTTTTTTTTTATGAAAATGCCAAACACGAAAGGTATCAAAACCTATAGTACTTAGTACTGTGCATGGGTTGAAGGAGAATTATGGGGGTATGCCGGAAACTTTTTTTGGAAATTTCCAACAGATTTGGAAATTGATACAATTAATGTCGTCCTACGTTGTGCATAAAAAGCTTTAATTTTGAAATAAATGCCGAAATTTGAGTTTTCGCCTTAATAAGAGTTACATCTTGTCCTTATAAATATAAGTTCATGAGTTGAATCTAGTAAATAAATCTGCAAGATAAGCAATATCAGTTTTCATTTTCTTGAGATCATTACCAAGGTCGTTGTTCCTTATCTTCAAAAAACTCGACAACAGTATCAAAGAGTTCATAAAATCTGTTGAGACAGTTGCCTTTTGACAGCTACCGAACCTCGGAGTGAAGTAGCAATCATTCAAAATCTTCACTGTTTTGATCACAAAGCTTTCAAAATATATGATCATTCAAAGAATGTGCTTTAATTTTGTTTATAGCAGTAATAACAGTTTGTAGAGAATTGTGCAGTTGATCACCAAGTTTTTTCACAACTAAATGCTGATGGTGAATGACACAATGAACAGTAATAATATTTGGCACAGCATTTTTTTAAATAAGCCATAAAACCCTTGTAATGGCCAATCATTGATGGTGCTCCGTCCGTTGCACAAGCAAGTACATTTGTAAGTGGAATTTCCATGTCTTTAAAAATCGCCCCCTTTCATGCCTAATGCTCCCATGGATAATTCAAATGCCCCCAGGGAGTGATATCGCCCACTTTGAGAAGCACTGCATTAGAGCATCTCTCTCTTATGGCCATACTTGGCCTCTAATTGTTTGGCAGTACAGGAATGCTAAATAGGATAATCTTTGCAATTTTTATTCTTTTTTCTTGTTTGGATTGCTGTTTTAAATCTTCTGACTACAATGTTTGTTCAGAATGTGTCATTGAGATTATTCTTGTAGAGATGAAATCCTTTATTCGACATGGGAGATCAAAATTTAGAGTAGGAGTGTGCTATAGGCCTAATGACTCTGATGAGTATAATAAGAAATTGTACAGGGAAATAGAGTGGGCCAGTAAATCAGAGAGTCTTATAATGGGGGATTTTAATTTGTGGGTTGGTCGCTCACACACTAGCAAGGCTTTTAGGGATTTATTGGATGATGGTTTTGTACATCCGCATGTTCGGAAGGCAACTAGAGGAAGTAATACTCTTGATTTGATTATCAGTAGTTATTCTTCATGCATTAAGAATCTGTAGATAGAGGAACCACTAGGTGGCAGTGATCACAGTGTGCTGAAGTGGGATTTACTCAAAGAGGTAACTACCATCAGGGGTAAAGGGAAGGGTTATTGCTTTCGTAAAGGCGACTACGATGGTCTGAGACTGTATTTAAATTCTATACAGTGGGACCAACTGATGATGTTACCAACAGCAAATTCAAAATGGGAAGCATTCAAAGAATTTATCTTGGGAGCTACTAGGCTTTACATACCAACTAAGAAATATTGTTCAAGGTTTAGGTCTAAGTGGATGTCAGATGAACTAATGAGACATATAGCAGAGAAGAAAAATGCATGGCATACATACAAATTAACACGTGACACAGAAGCCTATGAGCGATACAAGTTGATCTGTAACCAAGCTACAAAGGAGGTTAGGCAGGCCAAGGCAGATTACGAGAAATCTTTGGCAAGGGATGCAAAGAAAAACAGCAAAGAGTTCTTTACTTATGTAAACTCTAGAAGGAAGGGGATGAATCAGATTGGTCCACTTGATATCGATAGGTCAACTGTTGATGATCCTGCTCAGGTAGCTAACAAACTAAATCAATATTTTGCATCGACATTCACACATGAGGAGTTATTCAGCGAGGGGAATGCCAGAGGTGTATTCAACTCTGGCAGTAAGCTAGAGAATCTTGTAATAACTGAGAGTAAAGTGGAGCAGAAATTGTTGAAGATAAATACAAGCAAGGCACCTGGGGTGGATGAGATCTATCCAGTTATATTAAAGGAGGCAGCAAAGGAAGTAAGCAAACCCTTAGCCATAATTATGAGAGCTTCCTTGGACTCAGGGGAAGTACCCATGGACTGGAGATGTGCAAATGTGACCCCAATTCACAAAGGAGGATCAAAGGGCGACACAAGTAATTATAGACCTGTTAGTTTAACTTCTGTTCCCGGAAAATTAATGGAGGCACTGGTTAATCTTGAAGACGTACCATCATCTTCAAGTGCTGTGCTTGCTGCTAAGAATGTTGGTAAAAGTACAAGGGCAGGTCAATAAGTAATGCATAATTACTCATGCATGCACGTGTATAGAAAGAAGGGGGAAATTTTGACATATACTTGTGCTACCAATTACCCATTAACACACAATGGCATTTTTAGATCTAGGATATGGATGGACAAAGTAACAGCCATTTCCATCAACAGTGTGTGATGGACATAGGCATATATACGGGAGGGCCAAAGGGGCTCTGCCCCTCCCAAAAAAAAAATTCAGTCAGAAGTGCAAATGGGCATAAGAATAAGCATCCAATAATCCAGCCCTCTGTAATATCTTATATAGAGTCCCTAAACATTAGTATAGGCTTTTTTCATGGAAGTATTTTTCATTATTTGTATTCAGCAGTGAAAGGGATAATGTGTCAGTTTTGATTTTATTGTTGCCTACACCACCCCAAGGGCTCACATCTGGTGATTATGGGGTTGGCACACTCAGGGTCCTGAGCTGGATATGATCATTCTTCTCTCTTTCTTGGTGATTCTTTTCCAATTTTCTCTCTCTCTCTCTCGCTCAAGGTAACTCGGGAATTTTTTTTTTGGCTGGTGCAGCATAAGCCTCAGGCTTCCATGCACCATAATAATAATAATAATAATAATAACAATAAAAAGGGTACAATGGCCCAGTGGTTATGATACTGGACTACCAGCCTGATGGGCCCGGGTTCAAGTACTGCCTTGGAATAAGCGAGCGTGGCTCCATCATGCTGGGAGACCAGCATAATAACAGTAATAAATTAAAATAATAATAATAATAAATAAATTAAGAGTAATAAAAATTAATAAATAAATAAACATCGTAAAAGTTGCTCCAAGGGACCTACCTACCTACCCCAAGGTCGGAGTGGCGACTAAGGCAGATTACGGCGTCACTCCCAAGAACTACCACTGGACATAAGCCGAAGCTAAACAGGTCCACCTCCACAGATGGATGATGTCACAGAGAAATATTAATCACACAGCATCGAGTATGGCACAGGATAAAGTCACTCGCATTAAGACTTTAGGCAGAGGAGTCGGTTTGAAAAATCAGAGACGGTCTCCCGAGGAAGACACTGGAGCAAGTGGCACTGTCCCCCGTATGACTACCACAAGAGAAGAGCAAGACCACCCAGGAAGGGAGAAAACGTCAACACATATAGTTATTTGTTATTTGTTTTTTTTTTTTTTTTTAGGGGCATTAGCAACTAAGGCCATATTGCTCTGGGAATATGCGGTGGTCATTCCCTGACCTTTCCGCATCCTCCGTATTTGGTGGTGACGGGCTCGAACCCCGGTCTAATCAAGAAGCATGTACTATGCACTGCTGCTCCTTCCCACCTGGCTACACACATAGTGGAGCATCGAAATCATTCAGGCATACTACAAAATAACAAAGCTGGAGACTGATATGACAACTTACAAGGCGAGACTATATACCAAGTGGCTGGAATGATTCCTGGATATTCAGGTCACCGAACAGCAAATAGCGGACCAGAGAGGGACCATTGTCACGAAGAACCTGATAGCTCCTGCAACCTTGGAAAAAATCAAGCAGGACGTTGGCGATCAAATACAAAGGATAAAGACTACAGAACTGGAGGTGGAAGACCATACCACCACCGAATCAGAGGAGGAAGAGAAAGAAGAAATACAACCCACAGCAGCTGAAGTGGAAAAAGACGAAGTCATGATATCCAGAATAGAGGACGAGTGGAAGGCTCTAAGAGAATTTGAAGGAATGGACCCCACAGACAAATTGAATCAGCACATAATACCGCATTACCTCAACAGCAATGGTACAACACTGGAGGCCATCCACACAGTGGTAGCAGTCACGAGGATTAATGGAAGAGAAGTGAGAGACCACCAGCAGAAGAAACGAAAACAGAAGGAACCTCCAGTTTGGGAAAGAAGACTTCAGCAGAAGATAGAAGAATTAAGAGTCAAGGTAGGCCAATTGACCGAGTTTCCAATTAATTTCTTACTCCTATTGACAGGGCAATAGGAGTAAGAAATTAATTGGAAAAGTGAAGAGCATCCTCAAGAGAGACAGCGTCCACAGCAAACATGAGATAAAAATTCAGAGAATAGGAGAGTACTTGGACACATTGAAGCAGAACCTCCTTGCACTCAGCAAGAGACTATGCCGATGCAAAGAGAGCTCCCAGAGGAAAATAAACAACCGAATCTTCGATGAGGACCAGAGGATTCTACAGGAATCTCAGAGAAGACAGGAAAGGAAAGAAGGGAACCCGAGAAGAAGACGATTGAGGAGTTTTGAGGAAACATATGGAGTAGGCAAGTAAGACAACAGCCGAGCCACCTGGATAGAACTAGAATGCAAGAAAACCAAGGATGTACAAGAAATGAGAGGGCAGGAGATTTGGGAAGAAGTAAAACAGACGATTAAGAACTCTCACAACTGGTGAACTCCAGGAATAGATAACGTCCACAATTACTGGTACAAGAATCTCATTTGCACACACAAGCATCTGGAAGAGCAATTCACCTGAATGATAAGGCACCCAGAGACAATCCTGAAGTTTCTCACTCAAGGAATCATATAGCTGAAGCCTAAAGACGAAGATACATGAAACATGGCAAAATATAGGCCGATCACCTGCCTCCCAACAATGTACAAGATCGTGACCAGCTGCATAACCAGGAAAGAAAACCAGGTATGGGGGGGGGCTGAGATAGAACAGTGGGAGTGGAAATTGGAGACATCTGCCCAAATATCAAAAAATACAAGAAAGAAGAAAAAGGCTTGTGACGAAACAGAATCATACAGACCATGGACAATGCTGTCCCTCCAAAATAATCCCATCCCCTATAGAAAGGGTCAGTAGTCTTATCCAGTAGGTCACAATGCCAGAGATTGAATCTAGACGAATGGATAGTAATCCCAGCCCATAAGTGGTCAGCAGTCTTACCCAGTAAAAGTCACATAACTGAGCTACACCAGGGTGCACAATTCAAATCTTGAACTGTGCACCCTGGTGTAGCTCACAATGGATTAGGGCAGGGAAGACATATCATATTTGCATTCTAAACACTTTGAATGCAAACAAGGAGAAGGTGAGGAAGTTTTCCTTAGTAGTAATTAGGAGTGAGGCCAGATCTGGTGAAGTTGCTCCTGTTAGTAGTCACAGAGAATTTCTGAGGTTCATGTAATGCGGACAGTCAAAAATGATGTGGTGCACCATTTCTGTTCTACCACAATGATATCGTAGAGACAGAGCCTGTCCCAGGCCATGAAGCTTAGCGTTGAAGTTACCATGCCCCAAAAGCAGGAATGAAGCATACTTTTCAGGCTTAAACCAACCAAGGTCGTGTTTGTCACATTCTTTGGCCATTAGTATGAATGTATACATTGTTCTTCCCACAGAGGGGTGTCGATCCAGGATTGTTGCCACCGTTTTGGTAACTTCGTTCTGATTCTGTTGTTTGCCATGTGGGTGGGGGATTGGTCATGTTAAGTGTAATGCTACTGATGGTGCAGAGTATGTTCTTTCTGAAATAATATTTTAGGTAATAAAAGGTGACTTCCAGGTCCAACGGCAGCTTTCCACAGAGAACATGCAGGCCCTAGAAATCATCAAAAGGATGGATATGCGAGCTTGGCTGAGCTTTGTTCTCGATGTGTCGACCCCAGGCACCAGCTCCATAAGTTATTATCGGGAGAAAGACACAAGTCATAATATAGCTCAAGGGTATGCCCTTGAATCCCCAGTCCCTTCGGGTGACTCTAATCAGCTTGCCAGCAACATCTTTTCACTTTTTCTTGATGGCTTTTGTATGGGGAATGAACGAAAGCTTGTCATCTATGAGTATGAAGGTACTCTCATACTTCTGTTGGTTGATATATTTAATCTGAAAGGATCTTGAAATATTTACAATTTAAGGAGCATTTGCAGAGTCTTGGAGGCTAAAATTGTGAGTTTGTGGATGGCACACCATTGTGAGATGTCCTCACAAGGATGTCATTTGCAGCGTCCTCGAGTCATTGCCAGGAATTTCCATAGCTGCCCACAGCAAGGTCATCTGCATATGCAACTTTAGTGGTGTTTTGGAGTTCTTTTGCCAGCCATTTGTCAAAAACTTCCACAAGATTGGGCCTAAGGTTGAGCCCCAAGGGCACCCTCTTGTTGTTGGTCTCGAGACTGTATTTTTGCTTGCTTGTCCTGAAGATAGCTAGTCATGAGTTGACAGATGGTTTTAGACACACTGACTTCTCGGAAACTATCCAGGACACTTTGCCACCATAAGGTGTTAAAAGCTGCCTTTGAAGTAAACCAAACTGACTCTTGGTATTTAGATGTCTGACTTGGTATGATGCTGTAAAATTACCCCTGATAAGTTTCTCCCAAGATCTTGCTAGTTATAGGAAGAAGGGAAATTGGTCTGTATGATTCTGTTTCGTCACAAGTCTTATCTGGGTTTTTCCGTATGATTTTGATCTGGGCTATTTTCCTTCTGGAAAATGGCCCAGAAGGGGGGAACTCATCACAAAGGCAAACATTGTAAAGATTGACCATCATGTTTGGGGCAGTGGACCAGAGACTCTTTATGACCTCTATCTCGATCAGATCTAGTTGTTTTTGCAGCTAAGTCGATTTCCTAGTGTGAGAAGGATACCTCTTCAGGAGCTCCTTGTTGTGTCAGGTGGTCAAATCTCATTCTGGTCCAAGTGTTTGATTCCTGCCATGTGGAGTCTTGATGAATTATAACATCCAATATACAGTTAACCGCTTGTGTCCACATCATGGGTTCCTCCATGACTGTACACAGGAAGTTAACTGTATACTGGATGTCATTATTCATCAAATTCTTCAATATGCCTTCTAGGTATAAATTTGTCTAAGACAAGCATGTATAATAATCACCAGTGCAATCAACAAAGCCTCCTACGATTTCTTCTTCTCTTCATAAATGGCCCTATGAAAGACCCTCCTTGTCTCCCCAGAAACTTCTTGTAGTCTTGAAATTTTGTCAGGTGGCCAAACTTACATCTCTAGTATTCTCTTCTTGTTGTTCTCATCTGGTTTCTCAATATAGTTAGTTGGTTTTTCCACCAAGGGACATGAAAGAGCCTCCTTTACCTCCCGGGCATGGAAGCATTCTAGCAGAGATGGTGAAATCTTGAAATACTATTGCTTGTTCTTCAGCAGCTAGGCTTTTCATCCTATCAATCTCTGGTATAGAAAAGTTTCTCACATGACAATCAAAGGTCTGCCAATTTGCACTCTTGACATTATATCTATTTAGCTCCTGATGTGGCTTGTAGTATTGTCCACATCAGGAGCTAAATAGATTTAATATCAGGTGTACAAATTAGCAGAGCCTCAAACCTTTGATCTTCATGAGAAACCTTTCTATACCAGATAATATTGAAAGGATGAAATGCCTATCTGCTGAAGAACAGTAGAGATGGAGGGAGAGGTTATGCTCTTAGTTAAGAAGTACATAGAATCAAAGGCAGTGCACCCAGTTGATATGGGTGCACTGCCTTAGATCCTAGTGCAATGTTGAAACAGTTTGGTGTAAAGTAAGCACTGGGAAAACAAAAATGAGAGTAGGAATGTGTTTCTTGGATGACTATTTTCTGAAACAGCATGTTAGAGAGGCAACAAGAGAGAGTAATACTCTATCTTGTTGGCAGGGTTGTTAATGACAGTAATGATAGTCTACT
The DNA here is from genome assembly GCF_048544385.1 of Mastigoproctus giganteus. Taxonomy (NCBI): domain Eukaryota; kingdom Metazoa; phylum Arthropoda; class Arachnida; order Uropygi; family Thelyphonidae; genus Mastigoproctus; species Mastigoproctus giganteus. The sequence continues at coordinate 141,185,054 of NC_143581.1, forward strand.
ACTGCAACAGGATCTAGAAAAGTAGGCATGGGTTGAGAAGTTGCAACTGAAGTTTAACATTGACAAATGCAAAGTAGCAAAATAATGCATATGAGTAGCAGTAATCACAGAGTAACATACCAACTGTGTGGTACTACGTTCAGGATAGTGGAGAATGAAACCTGGGGGTAACTGTGCAGTCAAATATAAAGTTCTCAGTGCAGACAGGCAGCCATGACAGCTCATGGAGTTTTGTCAATGATATACAGGAACTTTGCTAGTAGGGATAAGGAGGTGATTATCCCTTTGTATAAGGCAATGGTCAGGCCACACCTTGAGTACTGCATACAGCGCTGGAGGCCTTATTTTAGGAAGGATGTATAGCTGCAGGAACAAGTACACAGAGCATTGAGATTGGTGAGGTGAACAAAGGAGGGGGGTGCTCTTACCAAGGAAGGCTCCAGTTCTTAAAATTGCAGTGTCTGGAGATTAGGCAGCTGCAAGGTGATCTATTTGAAGTGTTTAAGGCTTTGAATGATTTCAGCAAGCTCAACACTGATAGGATTCTTTCTCTTGTTCAGATTACACACTGTGCATAAATTCAAATTGAGAAAAGACAATTGCAGAATAGATGTGTGGAAATTTGTCTTTACCCAACAAGTGGTTGATTGCTGGAACAAACTTCCATCTGTTGTAGTGAAAGTTGTTAGCTGATCGGTCATGAAAAATGCATCGCAGAAGTGATGTCATCTGCAGCTTCCACCAGAGGGGTTTCCCTTGCTCCCATCACTAGTTTGTTCTGAGCACGCACTAGTAGTGTGATTACACTGTGGAAGTGATGTCATCGATGGCTTCCACCAAAGGCGCCTCCCACTAGCCTGTGCCAAGCATAGACTACTGATGGGAGCGTGGAAAGTGATAGAGCATGTGACACATTTTTCGTGACCAGTACAATATCTTGAGTTCTAGAGAACCAATTTACAAAATTCAAATGGCATTCATTTGAATTTCATTGAACTGCATTACAAAAACACAATAATAGAAAAAAAAATAATAATAATGCGTGTGTACCTCGTAAGCAAGATGTTTTATTTTATGTGAAAACATTATTGGCTTGGAAGTGGTTAGCAAAATCCAAGCTAACAGCCTAATTACCTATTTGATTGTATCCATTTGTTGAATAGTATGATATCACAATCCTGCAGTAATAACTGCAGGATTGTGATGTCATACTATTCAACAAATCCTGCAATAATAACTGCAGGATTGTGATGTCAACAATTTCTTTTTTCGTCTCGCATTTTCATTATATTCCATTGTTAGGTGCCGCTATAGAAGTTTCACATCAATAGTTTTGGAAAAGGTGTTCAATGATGATGAAATCAAGTGCAGAAATTTCTCAAGAGTATCGAACAAGAATGAAAGCGAAAAGACCCAAGAAAATAAAAACAAATGTAGGAAAGAGTGTGTGAGAATGAAAAAGACTATCAAGATTGCTTAAAACACAAACAAAAAATCAAGCGTTGGATTCAGCAGTTCCTTCAACCAGCAATGCCACTGCACCACCTAACAATGATGTACCCAAAGTGAGTATTAATTATGTACCATGGAATTGCAGAGCAGTTAAGTTTAAATGATCAAGCTCCTTTTCCTTACTCTGACTACTATTTACATAAGAACACACATCGAGGGTTTGAAAGGAGATTTATGAAAAATGATTCCTGTTCTGTATGCTACATTTGCAATCATCTATGGTTCAAAAACGACGCAAAGAAAAGCTACTAAAAAAAACCCATTGATACGCACTGTATTTCCCGATGTTGACATCGACGAGATCCTTCTGTGTAATAGCTGTAGAGGATCACTTATGAGTCATGCTTTTAACTTCTGCACCCTTGATTGGACCCGGAACCAGCAGATGTTACATTCGCTTTCTGAGTGTTATTTTGACATCCGTTTCTGCTGGATCCCAAAGCCACATTGGGATCAAGGGTAATGAACTGGCTGACACTGCAGCCAGGTAACTACAACCCCACAACAACAGGAGCCTGTTCATCCCCTATACAGACCACAGGCAGCCAGTACACTCTATATTACTTTTCCAATGGCAACAACCTTGGCATGGACAGGTTACAAACAAGCTCTGTCAGATAAAGGCTGTAATTCAACACTGGCAGTCGAGTTTGTGCAGGAACTGTAGAGAGAGGAAGTTGTTCTAGTTTGCCTCAGCATAAGACAGTCATCTTTCCAATGCTTTTCTGCTGGGGACAGATGACTCTCCTATGTGTGAGAACTGTGATCCCTTTTTATTCATCACATTTTAATTGAGTGTTCATGTTTCAGACATAAGCATGTTTAATATTTTGCCGCTCTTATTCATCTGGCGTAGCCTTATACACTCAGTCAGATATTGTCTCACAATAACCATGTGTGTAGTGTTTTTAGCTATTTAAAATCAATAAATCTTTTTACTCATATTTAAAGTTTACTTTTATTTTTACTTCTTTATTATTATTTATTTTATACATTTTTATTCCTGTATTGTTCTATATCTTGATACAGTGACCTAATTCGTTAGGTCACTAAAAGCTTAACAGTTTTGTATTATTACTTGGTTTTCGCACATTATAGCTTTAGTTGCTAATGTGCCAAATAAAACCGAATCCAACCAACCCTTGATCGAATGTAACACGAAATACATGCAGTGTGCAAGAGCTTCCTGTGTTTCATTACTTTTAAGATGATTTCTACAAGTGTTGTATATACCAATATAGTGTATTTTTATGGATTTTGCATTGTTTATGTTGAATGTCTGGTCACTTAGCTCAGATGGCTGCAGACTATGCAAACACTTATCTCCATAGACAAATATAAAAAACTAGTTGAACATTAGGGAAATGCACATTGAAGGGCTAAATTTTTAGTGCTGTAGTAATCAAGTCAGAGAGAATACAACTGAATCCCACCAACAACAAAAAAAAAAAAAGTAAAAAGCTAACTATCCAATGAGAAACAATGTAAGCATGCACAGTTCTGAATCAGTTTCAGAACTGTGCATGCTTACATTGTTCAAGGCTGTCCCTTGAAATGACAAATAATCTTAAACTCACTGTGTTTATAACCTTCATGTATAAATGGAAAAACTGGATGAATAAATTGTTTGTCTGAATATAATAAGTAATAAGTCATAGTACCTTTTAATTTCATTTGATTTTATATAAAATTGCATTAATTTAAACTTTTCATTCTAAATAACTTACAAAGCAGGTGCTCTTTCAGATGAAAACTCACAATAGAAGATAACAATATGATTCTGAGAAATCTTGTTAAGATGATCATGATCTTTAAGAAATTCATCAACGATACCCTCTCGTGTGTAAATATTTTTGGCACCCTTCACAGAATAGTTAAAAAAAAAAAGGAAAATTTTGTTAATAAAAATAAATACAGATAAATTTATTAAGAATTTTTTAAAATAAAGAATTTGTATAAATATTAAATAATAATGCAACTTGGATCTTCCATATTAATCAGTACCAAGTTATTAACTGATAAAAATTAAGAGATATTAAATTTGAAGGCCATAAAAATGCCTGATGCTTAATGTTTTTACATTTTACACAACACAGCAGTATTGTAATTTTAAGGTGAGCTGAGGGGCTTAGAGGGAAACAGGTATTCTGTGTTATCAGACACTCAGTCTAAAACAGATGGACCCAATATTTTTCTATTTCAGAAGAAGTACAGTTGGCCTGCCTCCCTAAAATCCACTCATGCACACCTTCTCAATGGTAAGCCCTGTTAAGTCACTTAGGTGGCAACGAATGTGTTGAGTGGTTCTCTTCAAGAAGGCTGGTCAGCGTGAAGAGGAAAAGACCAAACCCTCCAGCACATGACGAAACAAATGGCCCTCAGTTCCCAGCGGCTCTTATGGCAGTGAGAGGATCAGAGTGGAAGCAGAGGGTGCCAAGAATCTCTAGGTACAACCAGGCTGCCATGCACAGAAACTGAACTTGGCCTGTTACAATGTAAGATCGCTTATTGGTGAAGACAGGATATTAGAGCTGGAAAAAGAATTAGAAAATGTGAATTGGAATATCATTAAACCCTTTCTGCATCTTTTTAATTGATCACCCAGGATCTTTCCATCTTGCGGACCTGCTCCACTACTGTTCTATTCTGCCATGTTTCCCCAGCTCTTCTTCCCTCAAAATTACCCTTTATCCTTACTTCCCTATTTATCCCCAACCTAACTCTCCTTGGACTCATTCACCCTATCTTCTTACCCCTTTACCCTCAATCGCCAGGATTGAGTTCAGGCTCCACTGATTTCTTCCCACCAAAGATGCAGACATTGCACTGTTCTGGATTTTGAACTTTTTCCATCCTCATCTATTGCTCCTTCTTAGACCCTGGTAGAATCCTTTGCCTTATGTCTGCCTCTGCCTTCTTTATCTGTCCCCCACACTAATTCTATCTCCCTATGCTCTTCTGAACAATTCTTCTTTTTTTTTTTTTTTTGGTGGATGCCTCCTGTCATCTTTAACCATTCCCATATCTTTCTCTCTCCCCAATGCTCTACATCAACAAAAATTCCATATTTCATGGCTGACCTAGTCTCGCGTAGGCAAGCTGATTCATCTCGTCATAGATAGTTTACAGTAGATGGCTCGGATCCATTTCCCTGGCACAGATACTGGGAAGTTGCTTTCCATCTGATCACAACTTGCAAGTAATTGAGAGGACAGTCACAGAACATGAACAACATACCCACACATTACTGCAGGTTACATTACATACACACTGATTTGTGGTATCAACAGAAAGATATCATGCAGGGTTGAGAGTGGCCCTCTGGTGGTGCCTAGACACCAGATATTATATTGTTATTTCTGTATATATTGCAATCCTCATATTGAAATTCTGCATCCCTTATGTCTGAGTGCCACAATATCTCCACAATTTCTGTATTTTATTACTTAATCAGTACTTCAAATTCATCAACTATGCTCCTAGCATTAGTGTCCATGCAAGTTTACATGCACCTGTTCTTACTCTTAGTTTCTCTAACACAGCCCATTATTTGTTTGTTCCATGAGAACCCACAGCAGGGCTTGAAATCTCTAACACCTTTCTTTCCAGGCTGCTGCATATTCCAACAGAAGCACAAGAATCACTTTCACCTTGCCTGTGATTCTAGTTAATCTATTAGTCTGTATGTTTCCCCACAGTTTTCTGACCCACCTAACATGGATAAGCAAATATTCTTGCATCCCTTCTATTTAAGTGTATCTCATCTTTGTAAAAACAGTCTCTCCTGTTAGCAAGCATAGACTATGCTGAGAAAAATTCTACCCCATGAGCCTTGCACGTTCTCTCTAGGGCCCAATTAATCGACAAAGCTCTCAACATGTACTTCCTCCTATCACATCTCGGAAGAATTGTAGACACTTTCAATTTTAATCCTAACTCAACTTTTTTCCCAACATTGCCTAGTATTTGTTAAATAAGTCCTCAGATCTCCTGTTCTTAATGTTATTAGTGCCCATGTGTACAACAATATCAACTTTTGTGCCCTTGAAGAATGATATCTGCTCTATATCATCTATGTTTGCCCCTGGCACACATGCCATCCCTTCAGTCCCCACCCCCAGAACCACAACACACCCACTACTTTGTTTGAGGCAATGATAAGTTAATCAGAAAATCACTAATAATAACTACACTACTGAGTGCATGTGGGCTTCTTGTCCAGGTAGCATGTCATAGTGAACTACACTACTAATTTTAAATCAAAAGTTATAAAAACAATTTTTAGGGAAAGAAAATTCCACTTAATGGCTCCCAGAAACATTACACATCCAGCTTCATCCATAGCTCTGTAATAGAGAAATCCATCACCTGCCAACTCCTACACCATTTTAAAACTTTCCATAGTTTCAAGATTGCATGAGTTGGCAATCAGTCATTTCTAATATGGATTTATCAGTGTCGATCCACTGGTGATACCTTGAAGTACATTACTCATTTCTGGACAAAATCGATGGAAAACTTCGGTGAAAATCCAATCCAACAGTTGCTATCATATTTCTAAGATTTCCAATAATTTTTGGGTAGGGGTTTTCTAAACAAAGTTCCAGCTTATGATTTGCCTTTTGTTTTTAGCAATTGAGTGGCAATTTTTCTTTGACTGCTCACTGAGGCTGTTGGTAAATCGTTTTCTAATTTCTCAACTAAGTTCCCCAAGTCCATTCTTTCCTGTTAAATATTAATGGCCTTGTTGTAATTATGGAAATCCCATCCATAATTCTTCTAATGATAGCAGACTGCCTTTCAGTTATCATTAGCATTAGCAGAGGCATACAATGCAAGAAAGCAAGCTTATGCAGCATCAGCAAAAATAAAAAATAAAAAAAAAACCCCTCCCATTTCACCTCTCCATTCATTCCAAATGCCTGTCCAGCTCAGCCTTAAATTTATTTAGGTTATCAACTTCCACAACAAAAGATGGAAGTCTGTTCCACCAATCAACTACCTGCTAGCAAATTTTGCACATATTCTACAACTGTCTTTCCTTAATTTGAATCTGTGCCCCATCAAGGTTCTTAATCTGAGCAAGAGGAAAAATCTCATCAGTATTCAGCTTACTCAACCCATTCAAGGCCTTATACACCTCAATCAGATCACATCGCAGGCGCTTACTCTTCCAGGCACTGCAATTTGCAGAACTTAAGCCTTTCTCGATAAGAGCACCCCTTTGTTCCCCTCATCAATCTTGTTGTCCTTCTTCTCATTCTAGCAACTCAACATCCTTCCTAAAATGAGGCCCCCAGACCTGTATATAGTACTCTGGGTGTGTGTGGTCTGATCATTGCCTTGTATAACAGGATAATCACCTCCCTGTCCCTGCTAGCAAAATTCATATATATCATTGACAAGACTCCATGATCTGCCCTGGCAGCTGCTCTGCACTGCTCAGCGAACTTCATATTTGACTGCACAATTACCCCCAGATCTTTTTCACTTTCCACTTCCCTGAGTGTAGTATCACACAGTTGGAACGTTTCTCTTCGGTTATTGCTACCCATATGCAGCACTTTGCATTTGTCAATGTTAAACTTCCGTTCCTACTTTTCAGCCCATTTGTCCAACTTATCTAGATCCAGTTGGAGTAGCATACTGTCTTTACAGTCATTAACAAACCTGCCAACCTTGGTATCATCTGCAAACTTGGACATTAAACCTGATATACCTTCCTCAATATCATTGATAAATATACAAAACAACAATGGGCCCTACACCAAACCCTGGGGAACTTCACTAATAACATTTGTCCACAAAGAGCAGTGTCCATTGATTACCACTTTTGTCCACGAAGAGCAGTGTCCATTGATTACCACTTTTGTTCACGAAGAGCAGTGTCCATTGATTACCACTTTTGTCCACGAAGAGCAGTGTCCATTGATTACCACTCTCTGTCGTCTCCCACTCAACCATCTCTTTATCCATTGTAGCAACTTGCCCTTAATGCCATACCTCTCCAATTTTTACAGCAGTCTTCCATGTGCAATAGTATCAAAAGCTTTCCTGAAATCCAAGTATATATTATCAAAATTATTTTTGGCATTCAGTTCCTTTGTGACGACATCATAGTATCCAATCAAATTGGTCAGACAAGACTTCCCTTTAACAAACCCATGTCTTAACTATTACTGCAGTCTTGTCTAGATGATCCTGCAGTGCTTCTTTAACCAGTGATTCCATTATTTTCCCTGGAACACAAGTTAAACTAACAGGTCTATAGTTACCTGTGTCACCATTTGAACTCCATTTGTGAATTGGTGATACATTTGTATACCTCCAGCACATGGAGTTCGAGGAAGCTCTCATTATTATGGTTAAGGGTTTGCTTACTTCCTTTGCTACCTCCTTTAATATAACTGGATAGATCCGGTCCACCCCAGGTGCCTTTTTTATGTTTAACTTCAACAATTTCTCCTCCACTTTGCTCTCAGTTATTACAAAATCACTTAGCTCTCCATTAGAGTTTGATAAACTTCTGGCACTCCCCTCATTGAATACCTCCTCATGAATACCCTGAGTGTAACACCACCCAGTTGGTACATTTCTCTGGGGTTACTGCTACCCATATGCAATACTTTGTATTTGTAAATGTTAAACTTCAGTTGCCACTTCTCAGCTGCCCAACTTTCCAGATCCTGTTGCATCAGCATACTGTCATTACTGTTATTACAACCCTGCCAACCTTTGTATCATATGCAAACTTTGACATTAAGCCTGATATACAATATACAATGATTATCAATATCACTGATAAATATACAAAACAACAGTGGGCCCAACACCAAACCCTGGGGGATTCCACTAATAACATTAGTCCATGAAGAGCAGCATCCATTGATTACCACTGTTTTTTCCCACTCTACCACCCTTTTATCTATTGTAGCAACTTGCCCTTAATATCATACCGCTCCAATTTTTACAGCAGTCTTCCATGTGCAACAGTATCAAAAGCTTTCCTAAAATCCAATTATATGATATCAAAATTATTTTTGGCATTCAGTTCCTTTGTGACCACATAATAGTATCCAATCAAACTGGTCAGACAAGATTTCTGCTTAACAAACCCATGCTTTTCTGAATTATTATTACAGTCTTGTCTAGTTGATCCTGCAATGCTCTTTAACCAGTGACTGCATTAACTGCAAAAATTGGAACAGAATTCAAACTAACAGGTCTGTAATTACACGTGTCACCCTTTGATCCCCCTTTGTGAATTGGAGATACAATTTCACATCTTCAGTCCGTGGGGGCTTCTCCCGAGTCCAAGGATGCTCTCATAATTATGGCTAGGGGTTTGCTTACTTCCTTTGCTGCCTCCTTTAATATAACTGGATAGATCTTATCCAACCCAGTGCCTTTCTTATGTTTAACTTCACCAATTTTTCCTCCAATTTGCTCTGAGTTATTACAAAATCATTTAACTCCTCGTTAGAATTTTATAAACATCTGGCCTTCTCCTCCTTGAATAACTTGTCATGTGTGAATATAGGTGCAAAATACTCATTTAGCTTGGCAGCTATATGAAAATGATCATCTGCAGTCAAACCATTGATATCAAATGGACCAATCTGATTCATCCCCTTCCTTTTAGAATTTATAAGTAAAGAAGTCTTTGCTGCTTTTCTTTGTATCCGTTGACAAAGGTTTCTCCGAATCTGCCTTCCCTTGCCAAATCTCCTTTGTGACTTGATTACAGACTAGCTTTTATCTACCACAGGCTTCTGTGTCGTCTTATAATTTATATGCATCCCATGCATTTTTCTTCTCTGTCATGAGTTTCATTAGAGCATCTGATATCCATTTTTGCCTAAAACTATAACAGTATTTCTTAGTTTGAACAAAATGCTTAGTAGCTTCCAAGATTTCTTCCTTGAATGCTTCCGATTTAGAATTTGCTGTTGGTAACATAATCAGTTAGTCCCACTGTATACAATTTAAAAAATCTCTGAGACCACTGTAGCCACCTTTACAAAAGCAAAAACCCTTCCATTTACCCCTGATAGTAGTTGCATCTTTAAGTAAATCCCACATAAGTACGACACTATGGTCACTGCCACCTAGTGGCTCCTTTATCTGTAAATTCCTAACGCATGAATAATCACTGCTGATAATCAGATCAAGAATGTTACTCCCTCTGGTTGCTTCTCTAACATGCTGCTGTAGAAAACAATCATCCAATAAATTCACAAAAGCCTTGCTGACAGAGGCAGATTTAACGGCAGGCGCACCAGGCTCACGCCCTGGCCCTGAATTCTGAAGGATGCCGCAAAACCTCAACTTTACACTTTTTTCTAATGACACTAAGTTTGGTTTCATATGTGCAATTTTAATCACGTACAAGTTTACAATCAGCAGTAAAACCTGATAGTATGTTTATATTTGCTTATTTTCATTATTTCATTACTATGCTGCATACTATACACATATTATGTTGCATAGGCTGCGTGCGGCTGCGCTACCGCCCAACGGAGCAATAGAATCTTATTTGCTACTTGTTGTTGTTGTTTGGTTTTTAGGAGCATTAGCAACTAAGGCCATATTGCTCCGGGAATATGCGGTGGTCATTCCCTTGACCTTTCCGCATCCTCCGTTTTTGGTGGTGACGGGCTCAAACCCCGGTCTAATCAAGAAGCGTGTGCTACGCACTGCTGCTCCTTCCCACCTGGCTACGGAGGCGCCTTTGCTACTTTGTACTTACAAAGGGTCTCCTGCAGTGCAGACTTACAATATATGCAAATATGCATATATCGTATATTGTTGAAATTATATTAAGATAAAATTAATTCCTGTTACATCAGCGCCTGGATTTTCGTAGTTTATGAATAATTTTTGAATTTTAATTAATCATTAATTTATTGCACTGTAACAAAAAATCTATTCTCTAGTATTCTAATCATTCAGACTATTAAATTTTATATTTTTCTTTTCATTGTAGGCTACCAATGGTAGCTAGAAAGATGAAACAACATCTATCAGGGGCTGAAAAAAGACAAATTAAAAAAAGACGCGAGCAAGTTGCCAACCAACAGAAAGGAGCATCGGACAAATTTATTACTGGCCCTGGCCATTCAGGCCATCATAATTCGAGCAACAATGAAGATGAATAACAAGGAGCTTCCATCAGTCAAAAAGAGTTAGTTGAAGTTGAAAACCAAGGTATAGAAGAAAGCAACAATGATGAAGAAGATGAAGAACCAGTCAACAGTCAAACAGATGAAAAACCAGTAGAAAAAAATATAGAAGAAAGTCCATTAGAAAATATTGAAACGCAAACAGAAAATATTCCATTTGAAGTTACACTAAAAGATATTACTCTCTGGCCTAACATTTTATCTAATGAAATGGTTGAATTTCTAATTTCAAATAAACCAAAAAATATAGGCGATATAACTACACTTAAATCGGTCTATAAACACAGTGATCGCATTTACTACAGAGGCTTGTGTAAAGACCATTTTTACAGAAAAATTTCAAATGGTGAAAAAGAAGAAAGGACGTGGCTAATTTTTTCCGAAACATCCAAATCAATTTATTGTTATCCATGCAAAATATTTTCAAGCTCAAAGTCTTAAGTTAACTACAGGGTTCCAAAATTGGAAAAATATTGGAATAACTTTGTCCGAGTATGAAATGTCAAAAGAGCATGTCGCTTCAATGTGTACATTATACAAGCATTCCTCTACGTTAAATCGCATTGATGTTCAAAATCTGCAAATTACATTGCAAAAAGAAAATTATTGGAGAGAGATTCTGCGAAGAATTGTATCCACAATAAAATTCCTCGCAAGTTTGGGCATTGCTTTTAGAGGCCATAATGAGAGTGCAACATCTCATTTTTCTTCGAGAAAAGGCAATTATTTGACTAGTTTAGAGTATTTGAGCGAATATGACGATTTTTTTAAAGTTGCACTTACAAAAGTATGGAAATCAAGGTAGCGGACATGTAAATTACTTACGCATCAGATGTGTGATGAACTTTTGCAAATAATTGCCGATTATCTTATGGCACACATTGTCGAGGAAATAAAATGTGCAAAATATTATAGTATTATTTTAGATTCTACACCTGATGTTGTGCATGTGGATCAACTTACTTTTGTAGTTCACTATTTATCAGCAAATGAGGATGTTAAAGAAATATTTTTAAAGTTCTTCCCTATAGAAAGATATGATGCAGAGTATCTAGAAGAGACAGTTTTATCTACCTTGCAAAATTTGCCAGTAGATATAAAATATTGCCGTGGACAATTGTACGACAATGCAGCAAATATGTCGGGCAAGTACAATGGTCTGCAAACAAGAATAAGAAACATGCTCCATCAGCAACGTTTATTCCGTGCTCCAGTCATTCACTTAATTTAGTTGGTTATGTTGCTGCAGAAAGTTGTAGTAATGCTTCCAGATATTTTTTATTCGTGCAAAATTTGTTTGTTTTTTTTCTGCATCAACGTTTCGATGGAACATGTTATGCAATAAATTGGATAAAGGTTCTTATACATTAAAGAAATTGTCAGATACAAGGTGGTCTGCTAGGGCGGATGCAGTTCTAGCGTTAAAATGTGGCTACAAAAACATAAAAGAGGCATTAGATGAGATATGCAATTCCACAAAAGAAAAAAAAAATTGTTGTTATTGAAGCAAAATCATTACTTAAAGAAATGAATGATTATGAAACTGCTGTAATGACAGTCCTATGGAATAAAATTTTGCAAAGAATCAATGCAACAAGTAAACCTTTACAATCTATTGACTGTACAATTCGTATACAATCTATAATAGACTTTACAATCTATTATTGACTGTACAATTTTTAATAATAACGGTGCATCATTATTAAAAAGTCTAGAAATTTTTATTAATGAAAACATAAGACATAATTTCAACGAAATCGAATCAGAAGTTAAAGAACTAACAGATTAACTAACTCTACGCAAGCAAACATGTAGAGAAAATCGAAAGGAATTTTTTTTACAAAATGTACCCTACGTAATATGCGATCATTTAATAGCAGAACTGAACAGACGCAGAAAAATCTATGAAAATGTTATAAGTAATTTTAGAGTTTTTTCCCTGTTTACATTGTGTGTAGAAGAAAAGAAAAAAATGCATTAATAATTTAATAGAAATACATAAGTTCAAATGGTATCAAGAAGTTGTGCTGCCTCAACTCCTGCTGCGTCTCCACAATAATTGTGCTCCTTCCATGTTTTAACGATGGTGTTATCTACCGTAGTAACTCGAGCGGCACATTTGGTTTTTCGGTAATTTTGACACTTCCAATGAATTTTTGTTTCATTTTGCCTGTCTTTATAAAACAAATGTCCACTAAAGCACAATTTCGGTTTTCCTTTTTCTGATTTCAAAAATTCCACTGACATGATGGGTTCACAAACTCAAAAGGATGAAAAATAAACTAAAAATAAGAAAATGTTGTGATTGTAAGAGATTATAAATATATAAGTATCTCCCTAATTGGCATGCCCTACCCCCAATCCCCTAAAACATGCAGGAACAACAAATAATACGCCTCATAGTATTATTTCAAATGTTTCGAGAACCTGTAGCCAAGCAGCAGCCCCGAAGCTTCCGAGTGTAGATACAATGAAATGAACAATGCGAAATATAAGAAATCGAAATTTTGATGGCCCAGTTCTTCCAACGCATCGTAGAGACAGTTTTTACAGAAGAACATAAAACATCATGCAATGGAGAATTGTCTTTACAATTTGATTCTGGACCGAGGACAATCGTATGTTAATTTTCAGTACAAAAAGAAATTTGCAGTTGTTAGCGCGAAGTGAACACTGGTATGCCGATGGGACTTTCAAAACTGTTCCCTTATTTTTTTTTATCAGCTGTATACGATACATGGATTCAAGGACAAAATATTGCTTCCATTAGTTTATGCACTATTGCCTAACAAGTCTGAGGAAACGTATGTATGTCTACTACAGCAGCTGAAAGTACTGGAACTGGCTATGTCCCCGCAATCAATAACTATAGATTTTGAGATGGCGATGATGAATGCTTGCAGAAGTTTTTCCTGACGTTTCGCAACGGGGTTGTTTTCTCCACTTTTCACAATGTATTTTTCGTTCCATTGAGAATAATGGATTGAAACAACGTTATGAAACTGATGCTAATTTTGCTTTAAATATGCGAATTTTGGCAGCAATTGCATTTGTGCCTACTCCAATTGTGATAGTCGTTTTTGAACATTTGTGTGAAAATGGTGTTTTTCCTCCAGAATCACAAGAAGTTGATGATTATTTTGAGGATACGTGGATTGGACACCCAACCAGACGACATATTCATCAACCACCAAAGTATTCCCATGAAATGTGGAACGTATGCCAGCTTGTTCTTGAAGAGTTACCAAGAACGAATAATTCTGTTGAAGGGTGGCATAGAGGATTTGAGGAACAAGTCGCTGCTTATCATCCCAACATTTGGAAATTTATCGATTGCATTAATTAAAAAAGAACAAAGTATTAACGAAATGTGCATTGAACAATATTTAAGCGGAAATGATCGGGGCACCAAAAAAAGAAGTATCACGATTGTGATGCACGAATTAAAAGGCTTGTTAGTGCATACGATGAACGGGGTGATATTGTTGATTGTCTAAGAGGTATAGTGCATAATATTTCTTATTAATAATGTAAATATTATTGTTGTGTTGTAAATATTACAGTTTCTTAGAAATTAATTATTCCAACGTGACTGATTCTGAAGATTGCATAAACATTCATTTTGAATTTTTGCAGTGTACTATGACATACCTAATGTTATAATTAGTTTAGTTTAAAATTAACCAATTGTTATATTGTTCAAATAATGGACTCTTTACTATTTTTGTGATACATGTAACTATTAAAATACATAATCTACCTAATAAATTACATATTTCCATACATGTGTTTTTTTTTTTGTACTATTCCCTCGTAGTTCATTGATTTCCAAAAATACGCTAATCATAGCTTAAGGCAGAAACTTAAATAAAAAATAACTTTTTATGATTTGACCGAACATATCTCGTTGCTTCTAGAGTCTAGACGGTAAAACGTGATAAACTGACACAGCGGTAAATTGTTGGCGGTAAATATAACAGACCCTGTTCAAAATGCTGTCCTTGCATCTGTTGTTTGTTGTTTCTTATTTGGTTTTTAGGAGCATTAGCAACTAAGGCCATATTGCTCCGGGAATGTGCGGTGGTCATCCCCTGACCTTTCCACATCCTCCGTATTTGGTGGTCACGGGCTCGAACCCAGGTCTAATCAAGAAGCATGTGTTTATCTGCCCACCTGGCTACAGAGGGACCACCTAGCATCCGTACGCAGCTTTCTAATCTTCTCTGCATTGAGTTGTGAATCCTCTAGAGCATTCTGGGTCATTTCTGGGTCATTTGCTGAAAGGCTCCAACCCGATGCTGCAATTCCTCAACTGTGTTAATGTCAGAAGCGTACAGCAAGCTTTTTACATGATCCCAGATACAAAAATCCATGGGATTTAAGTACTCTTCATTGCTGTAACCTCTTTCCATGTTAGCATTAGTAGAGGCATATGATGCAAGAAAGCAAGCTTATGCAGCATCAGCCAAAAAAAAAAAAAAAAAAAAAAACCGCACACCCATTTCACCTTCATATCTACCTGTACAATTACCCCCACTGTCAGTGTAGTACCACAGAGTTGATACGTTGCTTTGGGGTTACTGTTTCCCATATGTAGTACTTTACATTTGTCAATGTTAAACTTCATTTGCCACCTCTCAGCCCATCTGCTCAACCTTTCCAGATCCTGTTGCAGTAACATAGCATCAGTAGGGTCCTTAACAACCCTGCCAACCTTTGTATGATC
Organism: Mastigoproctus giganteus; assembly: GCF_048544385.1. NCBI lineage: Eukaryota > Metazoa > Arthropoda > Arachnida > Uropygi > Thelyphonidae > Mastigoproctus > Mastigoproctus giganteus. Next base: position 141,200,474 of record NC_143581.1, read on the forward strand.
TGCAAACTTGGACATTAAGCTTGATATACCAGGATCAATATCATTTATAAAAACAGAAAAGAATAATGGACCCAACACTGAACCCTGAAGGACTCCACTAATAACATTAGTCCATGATGAGCAGTGTCCATTGATTACCATTATCTGTCTTCTCTTCCTCAACCATCCCTTTATTCATAGCAGAAATTTGCCTCCAATGCCACAGTGCTCCAATTTGTGCAGCAATCTTCCATGTGCAATAGTATCAAAACCTTTCTAAGATCCAAATATATAATATCAAAGTTATTCCCTGCATCTAGTTCTTTTGTAACTGCATCATAGTATCCAGTCAAATTGGTCAGTCAAGACTTTCCCTTAACAAAACCATGCTGTGTCCGAGCTATAACTGAAGTCTTGTCTAGATGATCCTGCATTGCTTCTTTAACCAGTACCTCCATTAATTTTCCTGGAACAGAAGTTAAACTCACATGTCTATAATTATTTGTGTCAACCTTTGATCCTCCATTGTGCATTGGGGTCACATTTGCACTTCTCCAGTCTATGGATACCACCCCTGAGTCCAAAGAAGCTCTCATAATTATGGCTAAGGGTTTGCTTATTTCCTTTGCTGCCTCCTTTAATATAACTGGATAGATCCTATCCACCCCGGGTGCCTTTTTAATGTTTATCCTCAAAAATTTCTCCTCCACTTTCCTCTCAGTTATTACAAAATCATCTAGCTCACTGCCAGAGTTTACTTTACTTCTGGCATTCCACTTCCTGAATAACTCCTTATGTGTGAATGTAGATCCAAAATACTTGTTTAGTTTGTTAGCCACCTGAGCAGGATCCTCAACTGCTGAATCATCAATATCCAGTGGACCAATCTGATTCATCCCTTTCCTTCTAGAGTTTACATTGGTAAAGAACTCTTTTCTGTTTTTCTTTGCACCTTTGCCAAGCATTTCTCATAATCTGCTTTTGCCTTCCTAATCTCCTTTGTGACTTGGTTACAGACCAACTTGTATCTATCATAGGCTTCCATGTCACCCATTAATTTATATGTATCCCATGCATTTTTATTCTCTGCCATATGTCTCATTAGTTCATCTGACATCCATTTAGGCCTAAACCTTGAACAATATTTCTTAGTTGGTATGTAAAGCCTAGTAGCTTCCAAGATAAGTTCTTTGAATGCTTCCTATTTTGAATTTGCTGTTGGTAACATCATCAGATGGTCCCACTGTATAGAATTTAAATACTGTCTCAGACCATCGAAGTCGTCTTTACGAAAGCAAAAACCCTTCCTTTAATCCCTGATGGTAGTTACTTCTTTGAGTAAATCCCACTTCAGCACACTGTGATCACTGCCACCTAGTGGTTCCTTTATCTGCAGATTCTTAATGCATGAAGAATCACTACTGATAATCAGATGAAGGGCATTACTCCCTCTAGTTGCCTCCCGAACATGCTGATGTAGAAAACAATCATCCAATAAATCCACAAAAGCCTTGCTAGTGGGTGAATGACCAACCCACAAATTCCAGTCAATATCTGGGAAATTAAAATCACTCATTATAAGACTCTGATTTACTGGCCCACTCTATTTCCCTGTACAGTTTCTTATTATACTCATCAGAGTCATTAGGCCTATAGCACACTCCTACTCTCAATTTTGATCTCCCAATGCTTATGTCTCTCCAAACTGACTCGATACTGCACTGTCCAGCGATGTCAACTGGCTTCACTTCCTTGGATTTTATGTGTTTCTTAACTAATAGCATAACCCCTCCTCCCTCTCTATCCTGTCTGTACACATTGTACTCCCCAAATTCCAGTTCTGCATTCCTTATATCTGTGTGACACCATGTCTCTGATATCCCAACAATATCTGCCTTTGATGTTTTGAGCAATACCTCAAATTCATCAAATTTATTTACCAAACTCCTAGCATTGGTGTAAACGCAAGTATACATGCATCTGTTCGTATTCTTAGCTACCCTTACCCAACCCATGTGTTTACTTGTACCGCAATGACTTCCAGCAGTCTCTGAAATATCCTGCATCTTGTTTTCCAGGCTGCTGCTCATTCCAATAGAATCAGTGCAAGAATCACTTTCACCTCTGACAGTGGCTACTGTTAATCTATTAGTCCTTGTATCCCCCAAGCTAGCTGGTTTCCGACCCACCTAACACTGCTTTGATAGCATCAGCAAATATTCTTGCACCCTTTCTATTTAAGTGTATCCCATCCCTGTAGAAGCAGTCTCTCCTGTTAACAAGTACAGAGCAGGGTGAAAAAAATTCTACCCCTTGAGCCTTGTGCAATCTTTCCAGGGCCCAATTGATCGACAAGGCTCTCATCATATACTCCCTCCTATCGTGTCTGGGCAGAATTGCAGACACTTTCAAATTCATCCCTAATTCAAGGCTTTTTTTCTACAGTGACCTGTACTTGTTAAGTAATTCCGCCAGTCACCTACTCATAATATCATTAGTGCTAACGTGTACAACTATATCACCTTTTGTGCCCTTAAAAGATGAAATCCCCTCTACAACGTCATCAACCTTTGCCCCTGGCAGACATACCATGGTCCTGTTCCATCTATCCTTTTTTACAAAGGATGTTCCTCGTTTCCCTGACAATATAGTCACGAACAACTACTAGTTCCTGTGAGACCAACGCATTCTGCCTTGGGGGTTGCCGCTGTGTTGCGTGATGACCAAGTGCAAGCTCTGGCATTGATGTGGGCAGCTGAGAGCTTGATGTGCTCCTCAATTTAGATCCATCGAGGGCATCCACCCTGTCCTTCAAGCTCTCATATAGGCCCATAACAACGCTGAGTTGTCGCCTGATTTCCTTACACTCCTTACATCGCGCACACACACAAAGACATCCCCTATGGCAATATCATGTCCCGTACCCGATTGCTCCACAAACATCAAGCAAGCAGTGCATTTTAAAAGGCTGTGATTGAGGGGGCAACTGTCTCCCCCCCCCTCAGTTGTCCCCTGAGCCACAGCACTCCCATTAGCTTGAGCCTTTTGCTTTGCTGCTCTGGTCTGAGTCATGATTCCGATTTAATTTCAATAAAATTTCAATTTCAGTACAAAATTATAACCCTAAACTTGTATCCCAACACACAGTTATAACGCTATATATATTTTTCAGTATCGAGTATTATCTACGATTTCCGTTTATATAACTTCCGTATCAAGTTATGTATTAATTAATTATGTTACGTTTGTAATCTAAGTCTTTATATGTATTTAGTTAAAAAGTACAATTTAATTGACAATGAAGTTTAATAAGATTAGTAGTTTAACTGATTAATTGACAATATTAATATTATATACTATACTAAGCTTATGCTATCTAATTCGGGACATAACGTTGTATCGTATAACAATGGCGGCAAGTTACAAACGGTAAATCTACAGACACATAAGTATTAATTAACTTCCAAATCTCGCTGTCTCAATTCAGAATAAACAAAAGGATCCTGACTAGGTCTATAAGCTACTTATAGAAAATAATTTAATATAAAAATTGGTCAATAAAGCGGCTAAATATGGCTAAGAAACTTCTCGTTTAGTGGAGCTGCAACTTTTAACACGTGGATTTGATACCCTTACCGATACTAAGTAATACCTACAAAATCTCTAAGTTAAACTTTAACCTAAGTATCGTAACTAGGAATATAAAGCTACTCTAGAAAATAAGTTAATATGCCAATTTAAGCTAATAAAACAGAAAAAACTTCTCTATTCCAGGAGCAGTAAAAACTTTACCATGTTGACTAGCCGTTGACAAGTACTAGTATGCCTGCTATGTCTCAGAGCATTGAGAGAGGGGGAAGGGGGAGAATGAGCATAACCTAACCTAAACAAACAAGTCAGTTTTGGATCCCAACTCTGTACAGTTCACCTTGTCAGTGGTGGATCTCAACTAGAAATATGCAATATCTTGAATACAATTCACTTAAGTACCCATGTTTACTAGGCTTTTTTTCCATATTGTAGTCTGTAAAGTTCACCTTTAAATTACTGACCATCACTTTTGAAACACCTTGTATAACTATGGGAAGTACCTTAGGTAGATAATTTATTGAACTCTTCTTATTTTTTACTCTTTTCTATATTTCTTTATTCCTTTAATATCACTTATATATTACTTTCATTCATTGTGATTGTTGCGTACTTTGTCTTTCAGTGACCCTTATCCCTAAATATCTTTTCTCTTTTCACTTTCTTCTGTTTCCCTTTATATCATATTTTGTTTATATATATCTGCAAATGGTAAATAAAAAATTTAAACAATCAAAAGAATTTGAACTTGACTGAACAACAAAATTATTCAAAACAATCCCTTAAACAAGAGTAATAAATATGACAATCATTCTCAAGCAAGAAAATAATCATTACTAACTGAAACACTGAAGTAAATCTACCAACGATTTGGTAATTTTTATAAGTGTAATTCAAACAATTAATATTTCTTGTCAAGAAACATCTGAAGCATACTTTTGTTTATGTATAAAAAAAACTCAAAATTTTTCAGAATAATTTTTGTAATTTTGTATTAAATGATTTATTATAAACAAATGAATCAATTATAACTCTTGATTATTCCCAATGGTAATCAGCAAGTTCTAACTCGAGTGATATTAATATAATTGAATGAATTGTTATAATTGAATGATTTTTTTCCATAACCAAAATAATCAACTGTGACCTTTTAATCATGTCCATCATTAGATCATCATAATTTGCTTCCAGTTCTGAGTATAGGCTTTTAATTTCATTCTATTTTATTCTTTATATAATATATATATATATATATTATATAAAGAATATATAATATATATATAAAGATATAAAGATTATATAAAGATAAATATATATATATATATTTTTTTTTTATAAATAAATAAATTAAAATTAAGATAATAATAAGCTTATTTAAAAATATACATATATATATATATATATATTTTTTATAAATAAATTAAAATTAAGATAATAATAATAAAGTATATGGGCAAAATTAACATGGGAACATTCTGTATAATTAGAAAATTTCAGTGAACAACGATTATACACGCAACGAACAGTTGTAATGGGATAAGGAATGGTCATTAGGAAAATATCTAAGGGCGAGACCATATTTCTCCGAAGTACGGTGAACATTTGACTTACTGAGGGGAGGTCAGGTCAAAATTCAGGGGAAATTTAGGTAAAGTTCGGATATATAAGGACTGGTTTGGTGGCAAGTAAGCGGAGTTTTTGGAGTTAGCAAGTTGGGAAGCAGCGAGTAAGTTAGTAGTCGAGAGAAGTCGTGGTTGGGAGTTGTGGTCAGGTGCAGATACGTAACTAGTAGTTCAATGAGAGTAGAAAAATTTATAGTAAGTGGGCCGTTTAGTATGAATAGGCCACATTAAAGTGATTTTGGTCGAGGAGAATCTTGGATAATAACATGGAATCTGATGTGGAAGCTATTAAAGAAAGTGCCAGAAGATCAAGGAGCTGGTCCAAAAACTCAGAGAAATGAAAGTTATTGTAAGTACTGTTTCTTATTATTATTCCTAGTCAAGGAAATAATCCAAAAAAAGGGAGAAAGGCATTCTGAAATCCTAACTGTGATAAATTTGACTAGCCTAGGAGGTAGCTGGATAATCAAATTGGATGTCATAAAGAACTATATATAATTCAATTTAGAATGAGATATAGAACGGACTTGTTGAAATTGTCTATCCCAGTGGGGAAACATCTATAATATGGAAAAGTTTTCTTGTGATAAATTTTGTATGTATTTAAAGTCAGTTTCTATAATTAAACATGCTAAATTTTTCATGTGTATTGTCAATTATCTCACTAAATTTTCTAGCTAAATAAATAAATTGCCTGGAATTTTGTTAACACAGTCAGAGGCCCCACGATAACTTGTGGTTACTAGATAAAATTAATGTAGGTGAAAAAAATTGTGTATAAATAAGTAACTAATTATTTATATATAATTAGTTACTTATTTATATAGTACATGGAAGAAGGAGTGTACACCTACAATTGACATGCCTATTAAGAAAGGAAGTCATACAATTGGCAAGCCAACCAGGATAGCTAGAAAACAATAGAGTGAGACAACGATAAAAAGAAGTCAATTAGTATATTTGGAAATGGTTTTATGTATAATGTTAGTAATGAATTTTGAAATGATAAAGTTTATGGTTAGTATTGATTTATTGAATGGATATAGTTAACATAAGAATTAGATATCGAGATAAAGAAGTGAAAAGCAAAATGGTTAAAAAAAAAAAAAAAAAAGAGTTGTTAATAGTAAAAGTAATTGTAAATTGAAATTTTACCATATTTGCTGGACTTATGAACCAGCTGGCGAGCTGGTTCATAAAAAAATATTTTCAAGTGTGTAGAATAATTAGAATTAAAAAAAAAAAAAAAAAAAAAAAATGTTACGGGGAAACAGAATGCCTGGGGGAAACAGAAGGAACGAAAAAGGGAGCCAGGAAAGACCAGCTCTACTAGACCAACCATCCACAAGCGCTGGAGGTGAAATGGCAGAAGGGCCTCAAGCACTGTACTATGGGGGGGGACGAAATTTTAACTTTAAGGGTAGAGACTACTTAAGAGCGTTTAAAGGGGGAAAAACAAGAGAATGTGAAGATATTTTTAAATAAATTAGCCCAAATAAAGAGAGCGGATGGTTTAGGGATCGAAGAGATTGTAATCTTTGCGGTATTTAAATTGGAAGGCACAGTCCTAATTAAATATCAACAGGAAACATTGTATGAAAGGGTAAATTCGCTAACAAATTTTAGTAGAATTATAAAAAAATTATTTGCAAAGAAAGAATCATTTCTCACGGCGGTAGGTAAACTAGGGGGTATTTAATTTACTCTGAATCTGGAGAAAGGCACCTAAAACTGCTAAAAATTGTGTTCCAGAAAATGGAAGAAGCGAATTTGAAACTAAAGAGATCGAAATGTAAATTCTTAGTAGACAAAGTAGAATACTTGGGAAGAAGTAGTATACGCAGACAGGGGGGGGGGGGAAATAGGTCGCTGAATTCCTACAGAGGTTAAAAGCCGTTAGAATGAACACAAAGATTGATGCCATGGAAGAAGGGGCTTTCGAAAAGCTATTAACGGGGCAATTTATAAAAGGGTTAAATGACAAATTCAGAAAAGAAGTTATACGAAAAAAGCCAGAGACCTTGGAGCAAGCATTTTTATATGCCAAAGAAGAAGGTCTAGAATTGAATTTTTAAAACCGACACAAAACGAGAAATATACACGATAAATGTAAGCATGGGGAATGAAAAGAGGGGAAGGGAAACACAAAAAAAAGGGAGGAACAAAGCACCAAAAAAGAAACCCGGATAGACAAACTGGAGATAAAAATAGACTGGCTAATAAAACAATTTAGTGAGACGGAACAGGGGAGAACCCAAGTAGCTGAAGAGGGATGTAAGGGGGAAGGTGAAGGTGCAGCACCCTATAAAAAATGGAAAAGGGGAGGATGTAACAGGGGGTTGTTACATATGCAACAGCCCTAACCATTGGGCCAGATTCTGTCCTAGGAACAGATTGGGAAAACCAGAAGAGAGAGAGAGGAGATATGGCGAGACCATGGCGACAGGGGCCCAACTATAGGCAAGGGGTGCCCGCAATACTCTTAGACAGAAACGCAACCATTCCAAAAACATTCCGAAGGGGGGAAGAGAAGAATGAAATTAATAAATTAGAAAGGGCTCCCCAGGAAGCCCGGACGGGAGGAACCCCCAAAAATTCAGACAGGCTGCATTAGCAATACCAACATTAAGTTAGTAACCCTAGACAAGGTAGTGGTAAATGAAGACCTAATGTACATGGGAGGAAAGATAGGCAATTTGCACGGAAAATATTTAGTAGACACCGGGGCCACGAAGTCAGTCTTAACCTGGGAACATGCAAATGGAATGGGCAAGTAAGCGTCAATGCCTTATTATGGGTGAT